>NW_021835410.1:15000-35000 GCF_006345805.1 Octopus sinensis | reverse complement strand
ATCGCTACCAGTACAAGTCTGTAATAACTACCTCCACACCACCACCGCCACCATTTCTGCAATAACTACCTCCTCCACCATCACCGCCACTGCCACAATCACTAAACACCCCCCCCACTTCCACCATCTCCACCACTACACCTTTGCAATAACACCACCACCACCACATCACCACCATCACACATCACCAGTCAAGCATTCTTCACATAATGACACAAAAAGGAAGGCAGCAACAATGCCAGTCACTCCCTACTCTCCCCTCGCACACACACACACATTCCTCACCCCCCCCCACCATCCTCGTTAATTACAGATATGTGCAACAGCATAGCGAGCAGTCACTGCATTCATGCCCATCCGCCCTAGATAAGTATGGAGGTACGGGTGAGGAGGGGTGGTCGGCTATGATCTACTTCCAAGAGGGCAGCGTGACATTGAGAAACTTCTAGAAGCCACGGCCATCAGTCAACGAGTAGGCCTCTATATGGTTCCTAGATCTGCTAGAAATAGCAGTTAAATGTCTTTCAAATCTTGTTCAGCATCTGAGGAAAAGGAAGGGCACACCTACATGTCGCATAATGTAATTAATTTCTAGAAATGCTGTTTGTATAAAAGAAGGGATGGCCACAGCTGGAGCATTTTCGATCTTAGGTCTCCTGCATCAGGATTGACCTGGGGCTACACAACAACTATAACCACTAATACTGACAACTATACTATACATTAGATAATGTAGTCCTAGATATACTGTGCCTGAGTAAAAGATGGGATGGTCACAGCTGGAGTATACTTGATCTTCTTGTTCTTTTCAGATGAAAAGATCTTCTGCCAGGACCAGTTGCACAACACTCAAAACAACAGGAGGCTTTTATTCTTTTGCTTCTTTCAGTTATTTGATTCTGGCCATGCTGGAGCACCGCCTTTAGTTGAACAAATCGATCTCAGGACTTATTCTCTGTAAGCCTAGTACTTATTCTATCGGTCTCTTTTGCTGAACCGCTAAATTACGGGGACATAAACACACAAGCATCAGTTGTCAAGTGATGTTGGGGGTGGGTGGCAAACACACACACACACATATATATATATACGCATATATACGATGGGCTTCTTTCAGATTCCGTCTACCAAATCCACTCACAAGGCTTTGGTCGGCCCGAGGCTATAGTAGAAGACACTTGCCCAAGGTGCCACGCAGTGGGAATGAACCCGGAACCATGTGGTTGGTAATCAAGCTACTTATGACACAGCCACTCCTACGCCTATCTTGTTGGTATTTTTTGATTTTTTTAAATACTTTTATTTTTAGTGTTGCCTTTTCCTTTTATGCAAACTGTCAAATTTAGCCCAAACACCCTGTATAACCACTAATACTAACTGCTATACTATACATTAAATAATGTAGTCCTAGTTACATTATGTCAGAATAAAAGATGGGATGGTCACAGCTGGAACGTCTTTGATCATAAGTTTGTTGTATGAGGATTGACCTGGGGCTAAACAACAACTTCAAAAGATTAAACACACACCAGATAATGTAGTCCCAGGTACACTATGCCTGAATGAAAGATGGGATGGTCACAGCTGGAACGTCTTTGATAATAGGACATCTAAATCAAGTCTAACTTTGGAATAAGCAACAACAGCCACTAATACTAATTACTATCTAATACATTAGTTGATGTAGTCCTAGATACACTATGAATACAAATAATCCACAATATGATACAATAAAAGACAGGATGGTCACAGCTGGAACACCATTATAGATTTGCTGAATCAGATCAGGAGTCAAACAACAGCATTTATAGCCATTTATACTAACTACTATATTGTACATTAAACAATGTAGTCTTAGATACACTATACCAGAATACAAACATGAGATGGTAACAGCTGGAACATTTTTGATCAAAGGTCTGCTGGATGACGATTGACCCAGGGTAAATTAGTGACAATTAAAAGCCAATGATATTAATTAGCATGCTGCACATTAAATAATGTTGTCCTAGATAGACTATGTCTGAATAGTCGCAGTTGGAACAGCATTGATCATAGGTCTGCTGCATCAGGACTGACCTAGGGCTAAACAGCAACAGCTATAGCCATTGATGTTAACTGCTGTAGACGCAGGAGTGGCTGTGTGCTAAGTAGCTTGCTTACCAGCCACATGGTTCTGGGTTCAGTCCCACTGCCTGGCACCTTCGGCAAGTGTCTTCTACTATAGCCTCAGGCTGACCAAAGCCTTGTGAGTGGATTTGGTAGACGGAAACTGAAAGAAGCCCAGCGTATATATATTTTATATATATATATATGTGTGTGTGTGTGTCTGCGTTTGTCCCCACCAACATCGCTTGTCAACCGATGCTGGTGTGTTTACGCCCCCGTCACTTAGTGGTTCGGCAAAAGGGACTGATAGAATAAGTACTAGGCTTATAAAGAATAAGTCCTGGGGTCGATTTGCTCGATTAAAAGGTTGTGCTCCAGCATGGCCACAGTCGGCTGAAACAAGTAAAAGAGTACTGTACAAGACATTAGGTAATGTACTCCTAGATACACTATGCCTGATTAAAAGAGAGGGTGGTCACAAGAGGAACATGTTTGATCACACTAAGCAACAAATTCCAACTTTTTTTTTCTCTTACAGAAAGGCAATCTACTGATTCCTACTCTTTTACTTGTTTGTCTTTTGACTGTGGCCATGCTGGAGCACCACCTTTAGTCAAGCAAATCGACCTCCAGGACTTATTCATTGTAAGCCTAGTACTTATTCTATCAGTCTCTTTAGCCGAACCACTAAGTTACAGGGACGTAAACACACCACCATCGGTTGTCAAGCGATGTCGGGGGGGGGGACCTCGTGTGTACCGTTGGCGATTTTTTTCCCTCTGCCTTCCCTTCTCTGGATCTTTCCTTCTCCTATGTTTCCGACGAAGAGCTCCGTTCGAAACATTAAACCCTCCTTCTTTCCTGAGCGTCCTATAATACTATATTTGTTCCACGTCCTCGTGTTTTTGTCTTTTTTTGTGCTTTCTTGTTTGGATTAACTATATATATATATATATATATATACATATATACGATGGGCTTCTTTCAGTTTCCGTCTACCAAATCCACTCACAAGGCTTTGGTCGACCCGAGGCTATAGTAGAAGACACTTGCCCAAGGTGCCACGCGGTGGGACTGAACCCGAAACCATGTGGTTCATAAGCAAGCTACTTACCACACAGCCACTCCTGCGCCTAGCAAATTTCTGATGCTAATTTCAAATCTGGTATCTAAATTTCTCTATCACGTCCAGATTTTGTGTAACCAAACACTCCTATTTATAATTTTTTTCTCACCTACTCCTATTACAAAAGCCAGCTGCTCTACTTTTCCATGCCATGTTTACTTCCGCCAAGAAAGGAGGTTAAGCTTTCATTGGCATTGGTTTGTTCGTCTGTCCGTCTGTGTGCAAAATAACTCAAAAAGTTGTGAACGGTATTTGATGAAACTTGCAGGAAAAATTGGTAACGATACAATGAACAAAAGAGGAAATTTTGGTAGTGATCCGGGAATTTTTATGGATTCTTGAAGGATTTTTCATCATCATCATCATTTAACGTCTGCTTTCCATGCTAGCATGGGTTGGACGGTTTGACTGAGGTCTGGCGAACCAGACTCCAATCTGATCTGGCAGAGTTTCTACAGCTGGATGTCCTTTCTAATGCCAACCACTCCGAGAGTGTAGTGGGTGCTTTTACGTGCCACTGGCATGGGGGCCAGTCAGCTAGCAGAAACGTTAGCACGTCAGGCGAAATGCTTAACAGTATTTCGTCAGCCGTTAAGTTGTGAGTTCAAATTCCGCCGAGGTCGACTTTACCTTTCATCCTTTCAGGGTCGATAAATTAAGTCCCAGTTACGCACTGGAGTCGATGTAATCGACTTAATACCTATGTCTGTCCTTGTTTGTCCCCTCTGTGTTTAGCCACTTGAGGGCAATAAAGAAATAGGTACTGGCAACCAAACTGATTTGTTATATTTACATTACATGGAGTATTACAATGTTACGTTCTTTGATTATCTCCCTTGAAAACACGTTCTTCGTTTGCACGTAACCTATGGTGGAGTTGCTGTTTCCAAAGTTTATTATCGTTTCTCTATTAGTAATTTTACTCATATATCTATCTTAACCCCTTGACAACGGTTGATGCAAATATGCGATCACACTTTTGCTTGCCTACTCGCGGTTAACGTAAATATACGATGTAGAGCTGCCCTACATCTATCACGGACTTTTTAGCGGCTGACGTATGTTTACGTTCGCTATCATGTACTTTATCTCTTGAGGTGCACGCGCTCGCCGTCCCATGCATTATCTTAGCTATTTTAGGTTACGTTCAAGTCATGAGACTAGCAGTAGACCAATGACATGCGGATACTTTACATGAATAATACCATGTTTTGAGTTGTACCACACGGAAGCTATTTTCTGAACTTGAGAAGAATAACTCTTGCATATCATATTATGATAAATAGCTTCACGTAATTCGTTTTCATGAACTGGTAGATGTAAATGTACAATGATATGTTATTGTAATGGTGAACGTGAATAGACGTGAGCTCGTTGGCACTTGTGTGTTTGTGTGGCCTAATTAGATAAAAAACCAGAGCACGCAGGAGTGGCTGTGTGGTAAGTAGCTTGCTAACCAACCACATAGTTCCGGGTTCAGTCCCACTGCGTGGCATCTTGGGCAAGTGTCTTCTGCTATAGCCCCGGGCCGACCAATGCCTTATGAGTGGATTTAGTAGACGGAAACTGAAAGAAGCCTGTCGTATATATGTCCTTGTTCGTCCCCTCTATGTTTAGCCCCTTGTGGGCAGTAAATAAATATATATATATCAATATGTATATATATTTTAAGATCTGAAGGTGGCGAGCTGGCAAAAACGTTAGCACGCCGGGCGAAATAGGTTGCCGTATTTCGTCTGCCGTTACGTTCCGAGTTCAAATTCCGCCGAGGTCGACTTTGCCTTTCATCCTTCCGGGGTCGATAAATTAAGTACCAGTTACGCACTGGGGTCGATGTAATCAACTTAATCCGTTTGTCTGTCCTTGTTTGTCTCCTCTGTGTTTAGCCCCTTGTGGGTAGTAAAGAAATATATATATGTATATATATATGTATGTGTGTGTGTGTGTGTTTGTGTGTCTGTGTTTGTCCCCCTAGCATTGCTTGACAACCGATGCTGGTGTGTTTACGTCCCCGTCACTTAGCGGTTCGGCAAAAAGAGACCGATAGAATAGGTACTGGGCTTACAAAGAATAAGTGCCAGGGTCGATTTGCTCGACTAAAGGCGGTGCTCCAGCATGGCCGCAGTCAAAGAGAGTAAAGAGTAAAGAGAGCGTCTCGTATGCTTTGGGTAATATTGGCGTCAAGGGGTTAAAATGAGCTGC
Organism: Octopus sinensis; assembly: GCF_006345805.1. NCBI lineage: Eukaryota > Metazoa > Mollusca > Cephalopoda > Octopoda > Octopodidae > Octopus > Octopus sinensis. The sequence goes on along the minus strand of NW_021835410.1, from coordinate 29,563 downwards.
TTGGCGAAGGTCTGCACTCACCGAGTGCTTTTCTAATTTATCTAAGTATTTAAATATTATTTAAGACATACCTGTTCATCAATTATAATTAGTGAACAGGGATGTCTTCTCGGAATTTTTCCTTTTGAACGGCAGTTTTTAACACAATTTCTAGTTAACTAAACACTTTTAAACTTCGTATATACTGGTAGAATGTGTTTATAAAACATCATTTTCTCTTGGCTTTATTGAGAAAATTCTATAGTTTGTAACATATTTCCACTATAAAATCAAGCATTTTGGCAATTTTAACCAATCACTCACCTCCATTTGGGGTGAAAAGATTCTGTGCTGTATGAATATGTCCTCGTTTAAGAAACAGATTGGGTTTATTTACATTTGTGAAGAAAAAGAGATACCCTTCTCCCCACCTCTAACCCTAATCCTAAAATAGATTGAAATGCAATAGATCGATACCAGGGCCATAATTATGGGTGACATTTTCATTTGACACTGCTAGAAAAAAATCCCATTTTCCGTAGCGGTGTCGTATGAAATTGTCACCCATAATTATAACCCTAGTATCGATCTATTGCATTTCAATCTATTTTAGGTTTAGGTTTAGAGTTATGGTTAGGGTTAGGGGTGGGGGAAGGGTATCTTCTTTTCTTCACAAATGTAAATAAACCCAATCTGTTTCTTAAACGAGGGGCATATTCATACAGTACGGTATGTTTTGACTCCAAATGGACGTATTTGATTGGTTAAAATTGCTGAAATGCTTGATTTTATAGTGGAAATATGTTACAAACTATAGAATTTTCTCAATAAAGCCAAGAAAAAATGATGTTTTATAAACACATTCTACCAGTATACGAAGTTTAAAAGTGTTTAGTTAACTAGAAATTGTGTTGACATCTGGCGTTCAAAAGGAAAAGATCCGTCTTCTCTCCTTCATTCTGGCTTAAGACAAACAGCGGATTTTCGCTGGCGGTGTTATCACCCTTGCGCCTCACCATACATCCAAAGCATGTAAGTGTTTTGTTGCTACTATCAAAAGGCAATTTCCTGTTCCTAAGTGAAACTTCAGTGTTTCCGCTTCCTTTATTGCTTGTAGGACGACAAGCTTTCCTTTTACACAAACCAACAATAATCTCCCATCATATTTAGCTTAAAATTACCTCGGGATCTGTATTTCTTAACTGAGATCCATTGGTGGAAGCATTCACCATGCTTGTCACTCGTAGCTTCAAAGTTGGCCAGGAAGAAGTCAAGATGAGAATGTCAAAAATGCATTTTCAAAGACATTCTGCGTCTCATTTTCTCGTAAGATTTAAACATGTCTTCTACGAGTTCACAGTGGTTTTCAGCTTTGTGGTTTTTTTCTAAGAAAATTTTGGACAATTTCAACAAAAGATGTCCAGGAGTAGCTGTGTGGTAAGTAGCTTGCTTACCAACCACGTGGTTCCAGATTCAGTCCCACTGCGTGGCACCTTGGGCAAGTGTCTTCTACTATAGCCTCAGGCTGACCAGAGCCTTGCGAATAGATTTGGTAGATGGAAACTATACCAAAAGAGACTTGGCACCTGGGCAGCTCTGCAGCTGGCGAGCTCCGGTCAAACTGTCCAATCCATGCAAGACGTTCAATGATGATGATGATGGTGGTGATATATAAAGCACATACACACACATGTACGAAAGGAAATTCCTAAGTGCTTAGAAAGGATGAAAGTAGGAAAGAGGAAATTGTAAATGAGTTGAAAGAAGGAAAAAGCACTTCATACAAGCTGCTAAGTATACGAAAAGATGTCCGGCACTTGAACAGTGGGACTTGGAATTACGGACAGCTTGTGTTTATTCATCATTGTCGTTCTATTCTAGCGTCTGACACACCACCTTGGCATTGCCTCGCTATTCCTCTATGTATGTATGTATGTATGTATGTATATATATATATATATATATATATATATATATAATATATATATACATAGCATGCGTGGATGTGTGGTAAGACTTGCTTCCCAACCTCATGGTTCCAGGTTCAGTCCCACTGCATAGCAACCTTGGACAAGGGTCTTCTACTATAGCCTCAGGCTGACCAGAGCCTTGCAAATAGATTTGGTAGATGGGAACTGAAAGAAGCCCGTGTGTGTGTATATGATATATATGTGTATATGTATATATATATTATATATATATATATATATTTATATATATATATATATATATATATACACATATATATATATATTATGATATATATGAATATATAAATATGAATATGTATATTATATATACACACACATATATCATCATCATCGTTTAACATCCGTTTTCCATGCAGGCATGGGTTGGACGGTTCGACCAGAGTCTGGCGAACCAGATGGCTGCACCAGGCTCCAATCTGATCTGGCAGAGTTTCTACAGCTGGATGCCCTTCCTAATGCCAACCACTCCATGAGTGTAGTGGGTGCGCTTTATTCGTGCCACCAGCACAGGGGCCAGGGTGGCTGGCAAACGGCCACGATCGGTTGGTGCTTTTTACATTCCACCGACACGGACACCAATCAGGTGGCGCTGGCAACTGCCATGTTCGAACGGTGCTTTTAACGTGTCACCGGCATGATATATATATATATATATATGTATATACATCATGCGTGGACGAGATTAGATATGTACCTATATACGCAAGGGTACTACATGAGTACCTATATCGCTAATTATAGAAGTCAAAAAATACTTCTGTACCACCGAAAAGTCACAAATCTATTACAGACATATATATATATATATATAATATCAAAGGGTAAAATTAATTAATTAAGAAGTAATCAGTAATTTCACCAAGTAGAATTCGGCATGAAAAAGACCATTAAAGTAGAAGGAATAGCTAAGATTTTTTGACTGCTATTTCTAAAAACTTCGGTAGGTGGTGAAGCAAATCTCTGCTGAACCCTAAATTATAAAGTATTATATATATATATATATATATATATATATATATATATATCTATATAAGTTCAGTAAAATTTAGATTCAGTTGGGTATGGTACTTAAGTTAAAGGCACACCAGAATTAGTATGGTATTATCCATATATTCAAACGGGGTGTATACAATAAAAATAAACAACAAGGATATCAGAGATATCCGTGTTGCTTATTTTGATATATATATATATATATATACATACACACACATAAATAGGTAATCACACGATGTATGAACGTGATATATATATATATATATATATATATATATATATGATTATATTTATGTATATATTTATATGTATGTATGGAAAAATTATTCCTTAACAAGCATAGTGAATATCTGTCATACATTTCTTTTAAACACATAATGAAGATTTATTCTCTGAAGTATCTTCGAGTAATTCTTCAGTTTATGCTAAATTGTTTTTATTATATTTCGTTTTTGGATTTGGTTTGCAAGATTCTTTATATGAGTTCGTGTGTTGAAGCATATTCTGTTTGTGTCTGGGGGGAGTCATTTTCTTTTTGTGCTTTATAATGTAACACACTCACTGGTAAAATTCCCACTTTTTTCTTATTTTTATTTCCCTATTTTTTATTATGATATGACATACAATCAAAACACCGATATATATATATATATAAACACATACATATACACACACACATATATATATATATATATATATATTAGCAAAATTTAGATTCAGATGAATATATAATAGTACTTAAGTTAAAGGCACCAGAATTTGGTAGGGTATTATCCATATATATCAAATGGGGTGATTATAATCAAAATAAGCAACAAGGATATACCCTGGATATCGTTGATTTTTCATATTTTACCCTTACATTTCCACGTGTATTTTAAATTTTCTTTTTGTAACATATTTCTACTATATATATATATATACATACATACATACATATCCAACATGCCTGTATACACTGCACACAAAGACCCATTCTGCTAATGATATACATACATACGTGCGTGTATATATATATATCTATATATATATAATATATATATAATATATTATATATATATATATTTCGTTTGGGATTTGTTTGCAAGATTCTTTATATGAGTTCGTGTGTTGAAGCATAAAAATAAGAAATAAGTGGAAATTTTACCGGTGAGTGTTTTAAATAAGGCACTAAAATAGAATCACTCCCCCCAGACACAACATAATATATATATATACATACATACATACATATATATATATACACGTGTGTGTTTATGTATATATAATGCATGCGTAAATTACATGGGGGTAATTAATAACAAGCATGACATAATAAACTATACAATAATAATTTATACACAGGAACAAGACAAGCGAACAGACAAACGTATAATGTTAATAGTATGTGTGTATGTGTGTATATATATATATATATGTGTGTGTGTGTTGTGGATGTATGTAGGTATGTATATATTTATGTATTTGTATACGTATGTATGAATGAATGAATCTAAACATGTATATATATATATATATGTGTATATAAATATATTACCGCAACGTGCTCGTCGATGGTGGTGGTTCAATTATCGCCTCTTGCTTAATTAAGGCGTCGGATTGTTGTCCGTGAGATGGCAGTAATACAGATGTAAACATCGCAGGACGGAAATTTGAAATATACATATATACAGTGGGAGGAAATAAATATTTGTACATGTCAAAATTCTTTATTTATTTGGCAATCTTTCGTCTCTAGTAGACCTTTCCGTCGATTTCCGTAAAAAAAATTTTTTTTTTTTACATATGGGCTTGCGGGAACTTTTGAAGTAATATACATACACACACACATACACCGAGTAAAAAATTTCTGTTATCTCTTTCTTTCACACATTACTCTGTCTCTTCACACACACTAACAGAAGCACTTCACTTACACAACATACTGTCTGTCTCCCACATCCCATCAAACACACACACACACACACACACACATGTACATCAATGCTTCCCATGCGCGGTAACTTCAAAAGAACTTCCCTCGTCATAAATTCGCTTTCTCTTAGTCTCTTTCGCTCTCATTACTTCAAAAGTTCCCGCAAGCCCATATGTAAAAAAAAAAAAAAATTTTACGGAAATCGACGGAAAGGTCTACTAGAGACAAAAGATTGCCGAACATAAATGGGGTACGGTAATACTTAAGAAGAGTGGTCTCGGTGCGCGCACTCGCGTCTCGCGCATCCGCACTAGCTAGTCGTGACTAGTCGATCTTTTGTGTTTTTGTGTTTTACTCTCTTTACTCTTTTACTTGTTTCAGTCATTTGACTGTGGCCACGCTGGAGCACCCCCTTTAGTCGAGCAAATTGACCCCAGAACTTATTCTTTGTAAGCCTAGCACTTATTCTGGATCTTTTCGGTTTGAACGGCAGTTTTTTAAAATAATTTCCACGTAACTAAACACTTTTAAACTTCGTATACTGGTAGAATGTGTTTATAAAACATCTTTTTCTCTTGGCTTTATTGAGAAAATTCTATTGTTTGTAAGATATTTGTTGTTTTTCTTCTTCAATTTCTGCAATCTCAACCAATCAATGACGTCTATTGAGGTGAAAACATTCTGTGCCGTAGATTGGGTTTATTTACATTTCTGAAGAAAAAAAGATACCCTTCCACCCACCCCTAACTAACCCTAACCCTAACCCTAAAACAGATTGAAATGCAATAGATCGATAATAGGGTCATAATTATGGGTCACAACTTCATATGACACCGCTAGAAAAAAACTGCCATTCAAACCGAAAAGATCCCATAAATGGGATGTACCAATACTATATTTGCATACACATGCATAAACTAAGAATATGCAAAAGAAACTAATAAATTATTGTAACTAAGGAGTTTATCGATTTGCTCGACTAAAGGCGGTGCTCCAGCATGGCCGCAGTCAGATGACTGAAACAGGTAAAAGAGTAAGAGAGAGAATTATAGCACTAAGAAGAGTGGTCCCGGTGCGTGCACTCGAGTACTGGTGGCGCATCCACACAAGCTAGTCGTGACTAGTCGATCCTACAACGAACCTAGCAAGGTAAATAAAACACAAAGTAAATAAAAGGAAGCAGGAGTGGCTGTGTGGTAAGTAGCTTGCTTACCAACCACATGGCTCCGGGTTCTGTCCCACTGCATAGTACCTTGGGCAAGTGTCTTCTACTATAGCCTCGGCCCGACCAAAGCCTTGAGTGGATTTGGTAGACGGAAACTGAAAGAAGCCCGTCGTATATATGTATATATATATATATATATGCATGTGTGTGCTTGTGTGTCTGTGTTTGTCCCCTTAGCATTGCTTGACAAACGATGCTGGTGTGTTTATGTCCCCGTTACTTAGCGGCTCAGCAAAAGAGACCGATAGAATAAGTACTGGGCTTACAAAAGAATAAGTCCCGGGGTCAAGTTCCTCGATTAAATTAGGCGGTGCTCCAGCATGGCCGCAGTCAAATGACTGAAACAAGTAAAAAAAAAGTAAATAAAATACAAAAACACAAAGTAAATAATTTTTTAAACAAAGTAAGTAAAAGGAGGCAGGAGTGGTTGAGTGGTAAGTAGCTTGCTTACCAACCACATGGTTCCGGGTTCAGTCCCACTGCGTGGCAAGTGTTTCCACTATAGCCTTGGATTTGGTAGACGGAAACTGAAAGAAGCCCGTCTTATATATATAGATAGATATATATATATATGTATGTATGTGTGTGTATATGTTTGTGTGTCTGTGTTTGTGCCCTCAACATCGCTTGACAACCGATGCTGGTGTGTTTACGTCCCTTAGCAGTTCAGCAAAACAGACCAATAGATTAATACTAGGCTTCCAAAGAACAAGATGAGGACAAATATCCGTCGAATGTAAATAATGTACATAATTCTTCGTCTCTTAAATATAGAACTGTATTGAGAGTTTTTTATGTTAGCAGCAGATAAAGCGCTGTTAGTTTCTTGCCAGCCACTGACTTCTAAAGTCATTCTCCCTCTGACTGTTCATTGTCTTTGTGTTGTCAGCTTGCTGTCTCTGTTGGCCAACTCCTTGTGTTGTCAATGTACTGTCTGCTGAATCCCAAAGTTCTCTGTCTAGTGTGCTGAATTTATACTAGTTGATAGGCTCAGAAGGAAACACACCAAAGGATAAAGTTGTCACTGGAGTCTATCTCACATAAAGCCATGACTGGTCAGATTTTGTTGATCATGTAGGCACTATTCTTATTTCTTTATTGCCCACAAGGGGATAAACATAGAGAGGACAAACAAGGGCAGACAAAGGGATTAAGTCGATTACATCGACTCCAGTGCATAGCTGGTACTTAATTTTTCAACTCTGAAAGGATGAAAAGCAAAGTCGACCTCGGCGGAATTTGAACTCAGAATGTAACGGCAGACGAAATACCTATTTCTTTACTACCCACAAGGGGCTAAACACAGAGGGGACAAACAAGGACAGACAAAGGGATTAAGTCGATTACATCGACCCCAGTGCATAACTGGTAGTTAATTTTTTGACTCCAAAAGGATGAAAGGCAAAGCCGACCTCGGCAGAATTTGAACTCAGAATGTAGTGGCAGACGAAATACCTATTTCTTTACTACCCACAAGGGGCTAAACACAGAGAGGACAAGCAAGGACAGACAAATGGATTAAGTCGATTATTTCGACCCCGGTGCGTAACTGGTACTTAATTTATCGACCCCGAAAAGATGAAAGGCAAAGTCGGCCTTGGCAGAATTTGAACTTAGAACGTAACGGCAAACGAAATACCACTCAGCATTTCACCCAGAGCACTAACATTTCTGCCAGCTCACCACCATGTGGGTACTATTCTAGCAAATCGAAACATCAGGTGATTGCTGAATATTTCTGCTACATGTCAAACAAATTTCCAGTCTATTGTTTTCTCCTCTCTGCATTTGGAGATTGATATCAATAAGTTCACCTCTTGATCTTTCTCTGGCCATGCAAGGGTCAAGATACATAATTCTGGAAGAATCTTTTCTTCTCAGCTGACCTGCATTAATTACCAAACATAAACACCCAAATATTAAGTCTACCTCTTTTGGTCATTTCAGCAACTGACCAAGGAGCAGATGTACAGCGATAGACATTTTATTGAATAACTTGACCTCTTGATCTTTCTCTGGCCATGGAAGGGTCATGATAGATAATTAGGGAAGAATCTCTTGTTCTCAGCTGACCTAAAACAATTACCAAGCATAAATAAACAGCCAAATATTAAGTCCAAATCGCTGACGTGGCCGATGACAGTACCACCTAATTAGCACTCATGCCAGTGGAACGTTAAAAGCACATCCGAACGTGATTGTTGCCAGGGCCACAGATTGGTTCCTGTGCTGGTGACACATGAAAAGCACCATTCGAGCCTGATCATTGCCAATTGCCCTACCGGCACATGTGCCAGTGGCACATGAAAAACAGCATTCGAGTGTGGTCATTGCCAGTGCCGCCAGACTGGCTCCCATGCAGGTGGTATATAAAAACACCTTTTGAGCGAGGTCGTTGCCAGAACCTCCTGACTGGCCCTCGTGCTGGTGTCATGTAAAAGCACCCACTACATGCTCGGAGTGGTTGGTGTTTGGAAGGGCATCCAGCTGTAGAAACTTTGCCAGATCAAATTGAGCCTGGTACAGCCTCTCGCTCACCAATCCTCAGTCAAACCTTCCAACCCATGCCAGCATGGAAAGCGGACGTTAAATGATGATGATGATGATGATGATGATGATGATGATGATGATGACTTCTTTTGGTCATTTCAGCCACTGACCTAAGAGTAGATATGCAAAGACAGAACTTTTATTGTCTCTAGATGCTTGTACGTGGAGGCACAATGGCCCAGTGGTTAGAGCAGCGGACTCGCAGTTGGAGGATCACGGTTTCAATTCCCAGACCAGGCGTTGATTGTGTTTATTGAGCGAAAACACCTAATGCTCCATGAGGCTCCGGCATGGAGGTGGTGGTGACCCCTGTTGTACTCTTTCGCCCTCGTTCTTCCTGTTTCTTGAGTAATGCTGTGATGGACTGGCGTCCCGCTGGGGTGAACACATACGTCACAGAAACCGGGAAACTGGACCCATGAGCCTCGCTAGGCTTTAAAAGGGGCACATAAATAAAATAAAGATGCTTGTATAACTTCACTCTTTCCCTTCTCTTCAGCAGCACAGACAGTGGCGGAGCAATGGCCCAGTGGTTAGGGCAGTGGACTCGCGGTCAGAGGATCGTGGTTTTGATTCCTAGACCAGGCGTTGTGAGTGTTTATTGAGTGAAAACACATAAAAGCTCCACAAGGCTCCAGCAAGGGGTGGTGGCGATCCCTGTTGTACTCTTTTGCTCCAACTTTCTCTCACTCTTTTTTCCTGTTTCTTGTCCCCGACTTCCTATGCAACTGCTGAGCCTGGATGTGCATTCATCAATCCGTCGATGCTCTCGGTGTCAGGGGTTGACCTGCTTTCTCTTCTGTGGGTCTTATGAATAGCAAAGGACCACGTTTCGGACTCTCCCACTACAGATAGGAGTGGCTGTGTGGTAAGTAGCTTGCTAACCAACCACATGGTTCTGGGTTCAGTCCCACTGCGTGGCATCTTGGGCAAGTGTCTTCTGCTATAGCTCCAGGCTGACCAATGCCTTGTGAGTGGATTTGGTAGACGGAAACTGAAAGAAGCCCGTTGTATATATATATATATATATATTATATATATATATATATATATATAATATATATATATATATATATATATATGTATGTATATATATGTGTGTGTGTGTCTGTGTTTGTCCCCCTAACATTGCTTGACAACCGATGCTGGTGTGTTTTACGTCCCCGTCACTTAGCGGTTCGGCAAAAGAGACCGATAGAATAAGTACTGGGCTTACAAAAAAGAATAAGTCCCGGGGTCGATTTGCTTGACTAAAGGCGGTGCTCCAGCATGGCCGCAGTCAAATGACCGAAACAAGTAAAAGAGTAAAAGAGAGAGAGAGACAATCCTGAGGCGCGATCTTGCGAGCTCTGGGACAAAGACCGCTTCGCTCAACAAACAAAGAAACAAGTCGCACAGACATGAAACTTGTTCCCACACAGAACGAACCATGAAACCATTGAATATATTTAAATGCATTTATAAACGATGTTTTCACAAGCAATTTGCTGCAGTTGCTAATTTTGAAATGTAACAAACATTATAATACATATTAAGTAAATGGCCATCATAATAATTAATTAATTGTTCTTCACTTAATCATTTCTCAAAAGCCTTTTGTTGTTTAATCATCATTGTTACGCCCAACAAACACTTTCAGTTTCAAGCCTATTATTGTTAGAGGAACAGGATATGTACTAAATAGTCTGGGGTGAAGTATGGCTGAAATTGGGATTTTGGTGGGAGAATGCTAAAATTGACAAGAAGGCTGAGGGTGTCTTGGCATCACTCACCAAGTCCTTTGTGAGCCGCTCTCCGGCTATCTATCTGCGGCTTTATATAGCTATGGTGTGGCCTCACCTGGAATTTGCATCACCGGTCTGGAACCCCTATCTTGTCCAGGATATTAATCGTCTGGAAATCATTCAGCGAAGGCTGAGGGTGTCTTGGCATCACTCACCAAATCCTTTGTAAGCCGCTCTCCAGCTATCTATCTGAAGCTTTATATAGCTATGGTAAAACCTCACCTGGAATTTGCATCACCGGTCTGGAACTCCTATCTTGCCCAGAATATTAATCGTCTGGAAACTGTTCAGCGACATGCAACCAAGAGAATACCCTCCATCAGGCATTTGCCATATTCTGAATGCCTTACTTCCCTGGGCATGGACACATTGAAACTCCGACGTCTGGCAGCTGACTTGGCAGACACCCATAAAATTATTAACCATCTTACAAACAATAACTCTGAGCACCTTTTCAAGAAGGCTGAGGGTGTCTTGGCATCACTCACCAAGTCCTTTGTGAGCCGCTCTCTGGCTATCTATCTGAGGCTTTATATATATATAGCTATGGTGTGGCCTCGCCTGGAATTTGCATCACCGGTCTGGAACTCCTATCTTGCCCAGAATATTAATCGTCTGGAAACCGTTCAGCGATGTGCAACCAAGAGAATACCCTCCATCAGGCATCTGCCATATTCTGAATGCCTTACTTCCCTGGGCATGGACACATTGAAACTCATCCTTTTATCCTTTTTTTTTTTATATATATATATATACACACACACGCTCGCGCACAACACACACACACACACATACGTATGTGTGTGTGTGTGTGCGTGCATGTGTGTGTGTGTATCTATGACTGTGTTTGTCTTCCCACCCGCGCTGGCAAGCAGTATTGTGTTTATGTCCCTGTAACTTAGTGGTTCAGCAACAGAGAGCAATAGAATAAGCAGCAGGCTTTAAAAAGAAAGAGAAAAGCACTTATTACAGGTATTAAAAACGAAAAAATAAAAACATCTTGAATATCAAAATTTGATATCAGGATATAAATTGTATTGGGTGTTCCGATCAACAATTACATTCCAGGCATGTTTATTAGTACATGGTTCTTGCAGATTTTATTGGTGTTTTAGTTGTCTGATATGATTGGTTACAGAAGAAGACCTACCTTTTAAAAGGTAAGTATTATAGTAACCTAGAACTGTCTTCAAACAATGTGGGATAAAACTATCTTGTTTATCTAAGGTTAACTTGAAATTCTAGATTCTACAAAAAAAATTTACATTAATTCATCATCATCATTATCATCATCATCATCATCATTATCATCATCATCATCATCATCATCATCATCGTTTAACGTCCGTTTTCCATGCTAGCATGGGTTCGACAAAGAATAAGTCCTGGGGTCGATTTGCTCGACTAATGGCGGTGCTCCAGCATGGCCACAGTCAAATGACTGAAACAAGTAAAAGAATAAAAGAAAAAGAAAGGAAAAGGAAAGTAGAACTCTTGATTGGTGGGATGGCCCTAAGCAACAATTTCCTGAAGCACAATACTGTAGATCATCATCATCATCATCACCACCATCATCATCATCATCGTTTAACGTCTGCTTTCCATGCTAGCATGGGTTGGACAATTTGACTGTGGGTTGGCGAACCAGATAGCTGCACCAGGCTCCAATCTTGATCTGGCAGAGTTTCTACAGCTGGATGCCAACCACTCCGAGAGTGTAGTGGGTGCTTTTACATGCAACCAGCATGGGGCAAGTCAGGCGGCATTGGCAACGACCTCACTCGAATCTTTTACACATTCCACCAGCACAGGTGCCAGTAAGGCGACGTTGGTAACGATCACGCTAGAATGGTTTCTTTTACGTGCCACTGGCACGGAGGCCAGATAGCCGCTCTGGCAACGACCTCGCTCGGATGGTGCTCTTAATACCCTACTAGCACAGGGCTCGAGTGCCAGTAATGTGACGCTGGTAACAATCACGCTCGAATGGTACCTTTTAAGTGCCACTGGCACGGAAGCCGGTTATCCGCTCTATCAATGATCACACTCGTATGGTGCTCTTCACACCCCGCTAGCACGGACACCAGTCATCGAATTTGATTTTGATTTTTTCATTAATTCGTATATATAGATATATATATACAAACAAAACGCCCCCCCATCCAATGGACGGTGCAGAGTTGTCAAACATTTAAACCAAATTTTCTCAAAACAACTTGTCTGACCGTCCTATAGGCCTCCCCTTTGAGAAACACTGATTTAACCTGAATTTGAGACACCAGCAAAAGAAATAACGATAGGCTTTTTTTCTATTTCAAAGAAAAACGATTTTATTCACAAAAATATGCAACCGAAGAGTTTAAAGTACCAGTTATGATAAGGCTGTTGACTGGGAGAACACAAACATGGTTTAAACAGTAAGCTTGGCAGGAAAGAAACGTGCCTTTAAGCAGTACAAAAACAAAAAAAAATGGAAGGTGCAGTTATGTACAGGTTGACAGAAGAAAAGCAGGACAAAAACGGATTTATCGATCGCATTCTCACCTGGAATCGATTTTTCTAATTTTTTCAAGACTTATACATGCCCTGATACCGTCGGTATCTACATATCAAATTTGAGCGCAATCGGATGGAGGATGCCTGACAGACAGACAGAACAGATTTTATACAAGAGATATGGTAGATGAGTTCAGCAAAACATTTAGATTCAGATGAATATGGTACTTAAGTTGAGGCACCAGAATTTAATACAGTATCATCCATACAATTTCAAAATAATAGACTATACTGATGTAGGTACAACATGTTCTTTGTCTATCTCCTTAACTTCTTGGAGATTTTAGGTATAATTATACTAATGAGTCCATCTGTTCTAATTTAATTAAATTCTATGTCTTTGTGCAGCTGAAGATTGCTCTACATTTTAAATTGATGTAATGATTGCATTGTTCAATTAAATGGAGTTGCATGAAACGATTGTACTGCATTACCTCTGGATATCCTTGTTGCTTATTTTGAGTATATATCATCATCATCATCATTTAATGTCTGCTTTCCATGCTGGCATGGGTTGGACAATTTGACTGAGGACTGGTGAACCAGATAGCTACACAAGACTCCAATCTGATCTGGCAGAGTTTCTACAGCTGGATGCCCTTCCTAACGCCAACCACTCCAAGAGTGTAGTGGGTGATTTTACGCGCCACTGGCTTGGGGGCCAGTCAAGTGGTACTGGCAACGGCCATGCTCAAATGGTGTTTTTTATGTGCCACCTGCACAGGAGCCAGTCCAGCAGCACTGGCAACAACCTCGCTCGAATGTTTTTTCACATGCCACCAGCACAAGTGCCAGTAATGCGACGCAGGTAGTGATCACGCTCGAATGGTGTTTTTTATGTGCCACTGGCAGGGAGGCCAGTCTGTTCCTCTGGCAATGATCTCACTCATATGGTACTCTTAGTGCTCCATTAGCACGGATGCCAGTCATCAAATTTGATTTCGATTTCACTTGCCTCAACAGGTCTTCGCAAACAGGGTTTAGTGTCCAATCAAGGAAAGGTACACATAAGTGGGCTGGTTACACCCCTGGCATAGGCCACATGGTTATGGTCTCACTTGGCTTGCCGGGTCTTCTCATGCACTGCATATTTCCAAAGGTCTCGGTCACTAGTCATTGACTCGGTGAGGCCCAATGTTCGAAGGTTGTGCTTCACCACTTCATTCCAGGTCTTCCTGGGTTTACCCCTTCCACAGGTTTCCTCAACCGCTAGGGTATAGCACTTTTTCACACAGCTATCCTCATCCATTCTCGCCACATGCCCATACCAGCCCAGTTGTTTCTCTTGCACACCACATCTGATGCTTCTTAGGCCCAACTTTTCTCTCAAAGTACTTACACTCTGTCGAGTATGCACACTGACATTACACATCCATCGGATCATACTGGCTTCATTCCTTGCAAGCCTACAGATGTCCTTAGCAGTCACAGCCCATGTTTCACTGCCATGTAGCATGGCTGTTCATACACATGTGTCATACAGTCTGCCTTTTACTCTGAGCGAGAGGCCCTTTGTCATTTCTTATTTCATAAAATTTTATATAAATTCTGTATGCACTAACAGATT
>NW_021835410.1:0-10000 GCF_006345805.1 Octopus sinensis | reverse complement strand
CTCGTTTCCGTTTTGAATCTGCCCGGATTTTTTGCAGATCTCTCTTAAAATAACACTGTAGACCCTTCTCTCCTACTTGCCTGGCCCGGCCCAGGGTACAGCAGATACATATGTAGAGGTTTATAGCATTTATTTAGTTATTGACAGCAAACTATAGAATATATGGATAAGCATTAGTCCCCTAGATCAGTGCTTTTCAAACTTTTTGCTGGAGCGGAACCCCAAGGAAACATTCCACTGGCTCGAGGAACCTCTGTGCAATAATTTAATAGTTTTATGCACACATATCTGCACAGGAGAATTAAAAATTACTGTCGATTTTAGCAGTTTTGTAACTTCTTGCGGAACCCCTGGACTGTACTGGCGGAACCCTGGTTGAAAACCACTGCCCTACATGTTTGTAGGCTCCCTCAGTAGCAATTGCTTAGCGTTGGCCATGCTTTAACCCTTTCGGTACTCTTTTACTTGTTTCAGTCATTTGACTGTGGCCATACTGGAGCACCACCTTTAGCCGAGCAAATCAACCCCAGAACTTATTCTTTGTAAGCCTAGTACTTATTCTTATTTCTTTATTGCCGACAAGGGGCTAAACATAGAGGGGACAAACAAGGGCAGACAAAAGTCTTAAGTTGACCTCAGCGGAATTTGAACTCAGAACGTAACGGCAGATAAAATACCGCTAAGCATTTCGCCCTGCGTGCTAACGATTCTGTCAGCTCCTTGCCTTATAAGCCTAATACTTATTCTATCGGTCTCTTTTGCCGAACCGCTAAGTTACGAGGACATAAACACACCAGCATCAGTTGTCAAGTGATGCTGGGGGGACAAACACAGACACACAAACACATACACACACATATATATATATATACATATATACGACAGGCTTCTTTCAGTTTCCGTCTACCAAATCCACTCAAAAGGCATTGGTCGGCCCGAAGCTATAGTAGAAGACACTTGCCCATTATGCCACGCAGTGGGACTGAACCCGGAACCATGTGGTTGGTTAGCAAGCTACTTACCACACAGCCACTCCTGCGCCGGATTTTTTGCAGATCTCTCTTAAAACAACACTGTAGACCAGTGGTTTTCAACCAGGGTTCCGCCAGTACAGTCCAGGGGTTCCGCAAGAAGTTACAAAACTGCTAAAATCGGCAGTGATTTTTAATTCTCCTGTGCAGATATGTGTGCATAAGACTATTAAATTATTGCACAGGGGTTCCCCGAGCCAGTGGAATGTTTCCTTGGGGTTCCGCTCCAGCAAAAAGTTTGAAAAGCAATGCTATAGACCCTTCTCTCCTACTTGCCTGGCCTAGCCCAGGGTACAGCAGTACGTAGAGGTTTATAGCATTTATTTAGTTATTGACAGCAAACTATAGAATATCTGGATAAGCATTAGCCCCCAAGATGTTTGTAGGCTCCCTCAGTAGCAATTGCTTAGTGTTGGCCATATTTTAACCCTTTTGTTACCATATTTATGTTGTGATGCTCTGTGTTTCTTTCTATTAATTTAAAATATAACAGAGACCATAACCTCGTGACCTATGCCAGAGGTGTAACCAGCCCTCTTATGTGTACCTTTCCTTCATTGGACACTAAACTCTGCTTGCGAAGACCTGTTGAGGCAAGGGAAATTGAAATCAAATTCAATGACTGGCATCCATGCTAGTGGAGTGCTAAGAGTACCATACGAGCATGATTGTTGCCAGAGCAGCAAACTGGCCTCCATGCTGATGGCACATAAAAACACCATTCGAGTGTGATCATTACCTGTGTCGCATAACTGGCACTTGTGCTGATTGCACATGAAAAAACAATAGAGTGAGGTTTTTGCCAGTGCCGCTGGACTGGCTCCTGTGCAGGTGGCACATAAAAAGCACCATTTGAGCGTGGCTGCTGCCAGTACCGCCTGACTGGCCCTCGTGCCGGTGGCACGTAAAAGCACCCATTACACTCTTGGAGTGGTTGGCATTAGGAAGGGCATCTGCCAGATCAGATTGGAGTCTAGTGCAGCCATGTGGTTTGTCAGTCCTCAGTCAAATCATCCAACCCATGCTAGCATGGAAAGCGGACGTTAAACGACGATGATGATGATGATGATGATGATGAATTTAGTAAAATAACTTTGTTATCATTAAGTTAGTGTTAAGAACATAAATTGAGACTAAGGTTTGGTGGAAGATTTTCATTCAAAACTTATGGAAACAAGACATTTGTACTACAGAGCCAGAGCCAGTTTCAGCCGGGTTGGTATCAAAAGGGTTAAGAATTGTTTCTCTATTATATATCTTAACCCTTTTGTTACCAGATTTCTGTTGAGATGCTCTGTTTCTTTCAATAAATTTTAAATATAACAAAGAATTTAGTAAAATAACTTAGTAATCATTCAGCTAGTGTTAGGAACATAAATTGTGACTAAGGTTTGGTGGAAGATTTTAAGTTAGAACTTTTGAAAACAAGACACTTGTACTCAGAGCCAGAGGTGGTTTCAGCCGGGTTGTCATCAAAAGGGTTAAAAGAGTCCTGGGTTTCCTGCTATTATGCCTGAAACAGCCTCAAATTATGCACTGGGTGTATTTAGGCATTTGTACTCACATACCTATGGATGAAGGCAGTCAGGATATTTATGAAAAATTAGCAGGGTTTGTGTGGCACACCATAGATTAAAACTGATCCTTGAGACCCATGGGCTCAGCCAGGAGCAACTACCTAGCATACCCATCTGTTAAGAAAGTCCCAGGCTCTCGTTCTCATCTCTGGAATAACTTCAATTTATATGGTGTATGAACATTTAATGTGAATTTAGAGTCAAGATTTGGCTGCTATTTCCAGCGTGGAGGCATCTCTTAGATACCCTAAATTATAATTTTAATAATAATTATTACCTTTGAAGGTTTTTACTCCCATGCTGGCCACTTGATAAGATCGATAATTAAATTAATGATCTTATCCTTATATATATATATATATATATCACCATGACCGACCAGGCTAGCAGATGTTGCTACACATCGCTGGTCACAATACGCTTCACATTGTTTTAGCCTTTAAATGACGCCACCCCACTGGCTAAGCGAGCAGGCCAACAGAAGAAAGAAAGAGAGAAAGTTGTGGCGAAAGAGTACAGCAGGGATTGCCACCACCTGCTGCCGGAGTCTTGTGGAGCTTTAGGTGTTTTCGCTCAATAAATACTCACAATGCCCAGTCTGGGAATCGAAACTGCAATCCTATGACAGCAAGTCCACTGCCCTAACCACTGGGCGATTGTGCCTCCATATATATCATCATCATCATCATCGTCGTCGTAACATCCGCTTTCCATGCTAGCATGGGTTGGACGGTTCAACTGGGTCTGGAAAGCCCGAAGGCTGCACCAGGCCCAGTCAGATCTGGCAGTGTTTCTACAGTGTGTATGCCCTTCCTATACGCCAACCATATCCATATATATATATATGTCGGTGGCACATAAAAAGCACCCACTACACTCATGGAGTGGTTGGCGTTAGGAAGGGCATCCAACTGTAGAAACACTGCCAGATCTGACTGGGCCTGGTGCAGCCTTCGGGCTTTCCAGACCCCAGTTGAACCGTCCAACCCATGCTAGCATGGAAAGCGGATGTTAAACGACGACGATGATGATGATGATGATATATATATAAACACACATTTACACATTTCAAATATAAAACTGTCTATGTATGTATAAATAAATATCTGTATACATATCAACATATCAAATACTGACTATAAAGGGTCTTGCAAATAAATTGAGACCAGTCTTAAGTAGTTGACATAGTGGGTTTGACATTTTATGTTTTGACAAAACTTTACTTGCTTGAAAATCTAATCCTCCTCTTTATTTTTCAGGTAAATAGTGAACTGATTCAACAACAGAAAGTCATGGAACAACAGAACCATTTTACCATTGTTGTTTTTGAGTGTCCTGGGCACAATGGCAATAAAATTGTTAGGTTGATGAAGCTTCCAAAAGCAACAGTTTATTGTGTGTAAACAATTTAAAGAAGAGGGAAAGATTGAATGAAAAGAACACAAGACTCGAAGGGATTCCAAACAGAATCCAAAGATTCTCACTGGCCTCAATTGCTCAATTGAAGCCAACCCATCCATGACAGCTCTTGCAAAGAAACACAGTGTGTCCCTTTCCATGGTGTCCAGAGCTGGGAACAGAAACCTTGGCATGACTGGCTATGTTTGATGATGCCATCACCTCCTAACAGCAAGGCCAAAGCAATCAGAGCCAAGCTTCTGTCATTCCTCAAGCATCAAGGTGCAGGAAAAACTCTTGTGTTTGTGGATGAGAAGTTCACTATGGACACTGGGGTGAATTGCAGAAATCCTCAAGTGATTGCATGCAACCCTTCTGACGTCCCCACTGTGTTTGAGACTAAGAATCCTGCCTCTGTGATGGTATTTGGAGCTGTGGCGAGTAATGGAAGTGTCATGGATCCACACTTCTTTGAGTCTAGCTTGAAGATTGGCACAAAGGAATATCTGAACATCTTGAAGGACTCTCTGTTACTTTGGATGGAGCAGAAGGTGGCAAGCTGGCAGAAGCATTAGCACGCCGGGCGAAATGCTTTGCAGGATTTCATCTGCCGTTACGTTGTGAGTTCAAATTCCGCCGAGGCCGACTTTGCCTTTCATCCTTTCGGGGTCGATAAATTAAGTACCAGTTATGGACTGGGGTCGATGTAATCGACTTAATCCCTTTGTCTGTCCTTGTTTGTCCCCTCTATGTTTAGCCCCTTGTGGGCAATAAAGAAATAAGAAGTGTGGGCTTGACAATGTGGTGCTTATTCAGGATTCTGTCCCATGCCATGGGTCAAAAGCAACACAGGCCTTCCTTGGTGAGAAGATACCATTTTTGCGAGGGCCAACATCTGGCCCAGTAATAACCCAGATCTCAACCTTCTCAATTACGTTTTATGGGGTGTACTTCAAGCAAGGACCAATGCTTCACCGTACACAAGCGTCAAAAGTTTGCAGATCTGCATTGTGCATGCGACATGTAAAATCAAGAAGGCAAAGGTGGTGGCAACTTCAAAAAAATTTCATTCTTGTGTGGAGGTAGTAACGGCCCAAAAGAGTGGCCATATTGAGTGATAACTGTTTTTGTTGTATTAGATGTTACATTAAAATTATACCTGTCTACTACCAATATTTTTAGTATTTATAACCAGTTGTAAAAATTATGTGTTGTAAAAATTATTTCAATTTATCTGCAAGACCCTATATATTTATATATACACATTTCAAATATAAACTACTATATATATATATATATATATATTATATATATAGGCGGTGCCCCAGCATGGCCGCAGTTATGACTGGACTGAAACAAGTAAAATATAAAATATATATATATATATATATTATATATATATAACACAAAATAAGAAAATGGAGAAATACACCTTAATCAATAATCAACTACAAGATAATACCCAATCACATAATTTATTAACCAACTACATATGAACATCAAGGTCAAACATAATAGTACAGAACAAAACAATGCCAAATCAATGAGTAATATGATACAATAAGTACAATATGTATAAATAAATATAAACTACATGTTATCCCATGGTGGGTTGCACTCACAACCCCTATCTCAATTTATATATATATATATATATATATATATATATATATGTGACCACCTGTGTGCATTGTTGGCGATTTTCTTTCTCTGTCTTCCTTTCTTTGGACTTTTTCTATATTTCTGATGAAGAGCTCTGCTCGAAACATGAAATCCTCTTTGTTTTCTTTCCTTTCCTGAGCATCCAATAACACTGTACTTATCCCACGTCCTCACATTGTTTTTTTTCCTTGCTTGTTTATGTTTGGATTGACTATATGTATGTGTATATATATATATATATAAATGTGACCTTGTGTGTACCGTTGGCAATTTTTTTTCCTCTGTCTTCCCTTTTCTGGATCTTTCCTTCTCCTATGTTTCCGACGAAGAGCTCCGCTCGAAACGTTAAACCCTCCTTCTTTCCTGAGATCCAATAATACTATATTTGTTCCACGTCCTCGCGTTGTGTTTTTTTGTGCTTTCTTGTTTGGATTAACTTTATATATATGTATATATATGTATACACACACACACACATCCACTTATATATATATATATATATATATATATATTCACACACACACACACACACACACACACACATATTCTCTTGTTTTCGGAACTAGAAGATGTATATAATGTATATGATATACATCTTCTATCAGGGTATATAATATAATATAACATCCGTTGACGTCGGGCAGCCTTCGACCTTTTCCATCCAAATGGGCTTTTTTTACCTAATATATTTAGACACTATTATTTATAGCTTTATGTGATGTGCTTCGAGATTAACTGTTCCAGAAGAAGAAATAATATAATATGTTTGCACCAATGTTGCCAATGCTGCTGTGTTCCATGCAGCAAAAGACCCGAATTCCATCTCCTAGTGAGACACAAGTCACACTATCCTGGGATGTCCTCTCCTACTTAATTGGCCCCTACAATCCTACAAACTTCAATACCGAGCCCTTTAAAAGCGTGGATCTTCTAATTGCAGCATTTATGTTTTTTTAATTATGTCATTAAAAATAAATTAGATACATTACATGATAACGTGACTGACCAGGCTATCAGGTGTTGTTACACATCGCTGGTCACAATGCACTTTTTACATTCAAATGACCCCAGCTTGCAGGCTAGGTGAGCAGACCAACATTCCCCACCCCTGATCAAAAGGGATGACTGGGTTGTTACCTAACACTCCATTATATTCTTTACATGAAACCGGTTGGTAAGATCAGCTGTAATGAATATTTAATACTATATTTTTCAGATAATATATATATATATATATATATATATACATACACACACACACATATGTGCATATGTATGTGTGTGTGTATGTGTATATCTCTTTTACTCTTTTACTTGTTTCAGTCATTTGACTGCGACCATGCTGGAGCACCTCCTTTAGTCGAGCAAATCGACCCCAGGACTTATTCTTTGTAAGCCTAGTACTTATTCTATCAGTCTCTTTTGCCGAACTGCTAAGTTATGAGGATGTAAACACACCAGCATCAGTTGTCAAGCGATGCTGTGGGGACAAACACAGACACACAAACATATACATACACACGTACATATATATACATATATACGACCGGCTTCTTTCAGTTTCCATCTACCAAATCCACTCACAAGGGTTTGGTCGGCTCGAGGCTATAGTAGAAGACACTTGCCCAAGGTGCCACACAGTGGGACTGAACCTGGAACCATGTGGTTGATAAGCAAGCTACTTACCACACAGCCACTCCTGCATACATACATACATACATACTACATACATACATACATACATGAATACATACATACATATGTACATACATACATACACACATACATGTACATATATATCATGAACTAACTATTACTTTCTCAGATGCAGCACGGAATTTTGTCAGTGAACAGGTCGCAGTTTCAAAGCAATGAAAATATAATTTGACAAATTAAATTTAAATGTTGAAGTGACTCTAACGGGTTTTTGTGTGTTTCTTAAATGGCTTATAAACACCTTATGCGCTGCAATTGTTTTCGTTCCAGCACACGATCTCAGATCAGGTCACTTGCTATGCAAGTACATCCCGAAATAGAAAAGGAAATACGAAAACCTTTAAAAATGCTTAACATTTAATGCAGAAAAATGCATTGTGTGAAAACTAACAATATTTTGCCAGGACAAACATTTAAGAACATGACAAAAATGTTTAAATCTGGTATAAACTATAAAAATTCTGGCATTTACATTCAAGTCTTCTCTGAGTCAGCAACTGTCAGTCACACCCTGTCTATTTCACAACAGCAACAATGGGCAAAGCTAAACTGTTCACGGATTTTGAATGAGATAGAATTGTAGAGCTCCAAAAGCAAGGTCTTTCTTAACATGCCATCTCCAGTGAAACTGGTCTCTGTAAAACAGCTATTACTCTTTTACTTGTTTCAGTCATTTGACTGTGGCCATGCTAGAGCACGGCCTTTAGTCAGGCAAATCGACCCCAGGACCTATTCTTTGTAAGCCTAGTACTTATTCTATTAGTTTCTCTTGCCGAACTGCTAAGTGACAGGGACATAAACACACCAGCATTGGTTGTCAAGTTACTCAGTTGGGTGTAATGGTATATCTTTTTTTCTAGCTCCGATGGGATTCTACTTTATAATGATCTAATTATTTTAATTAAAATCTTTAAAGTCTGAATCGAAACAGCTGTCAGGGATTATGTCTATTTTTGCAATTAATAAATATAATTATTAATTGATTTATTTCTATTTTCTTATTTTTCTTATATATGTGTATGTGTGTGTAGGTGTGGGTGTGACCTCGTGTGTACCGTTGGCAATTTTTTTCTTCTGTCTTCCCTTCTCTGGATCTTTCCTTCTCCTATGTTTCTGACGAAGAGCTCCGCTTGAAACGTTAAACCCTCCTTCTTTCCTGAGCATCCAATAATACTATATTTGTTCCACGTCCTTGCGTTGTTGGTTTTTTTGTGCTTTCATATTTAGATTAACTTTACATACATACATACTACATACATACATACATACATACACATACATATATGGGTGGTTGTCCACTCCTTATGCAGAGTCTGACCACCTTTTGTACTTACACCTTAGATCCATCATGGCCTCTGATGTGGCTTTTTAAATCAGACATTGTATTGAAAAGACACCAACATAGATTGCACCTCTGATTTGGACCACCAAGAGCTGCAGATAAGTTCTTATCTTTGTGGATCTTAAAATGTCTTTCGAGACCTCCGTTAGATTTGCAGACCTTATGGCATATACAGCATTGAAAGGTGGGCACAGATATATAGACAGAGAAGTTGGTGGAAGTTCATTTTTCATGGGTCTGCAAATGAGATTTGAGCCCAGCAAAAGAAAGGCATGGTCTATCACAAACTGTGTACTAAAAAGGCCACTGAAATATATATATGATGTGTGTGTGTGTGTGTGTGTGTGTATACTCTTTTACTTGTTTCAGTAATTTGACTGCGGCCATGCTAGAGCACCGCCTTTAGTCGAGCACATCGACCACAGGACTTATTCTTTGTAAGCCTAGTACTTATTCTATCGGTCTCGTTTGCCGAACTGCTAAGTTACAGGGACCAGCATCAGTTGTCAAGTGATGTTGGGGGGACAAACACAGGCACACAAACATATACACAGACATACATATATATATATCAACATCATCATCATCATCATCGTTTAATGTCCATTTTCCATGCTGACATGGGTTGGACGGTTAGACTGGGGTCTGGGAAGCCAGGAGGTTGCAACAGGCTCCAGTCTGATCTGGCAGTGTTTCTACAGCCTGATGCCCTTCCTAACGCTAACCACTCTGTGAGTGTAGTGGGTGCTTTTTACATGTCACCGGCACAGGAGCCAGGCGAGGTTGGCAACGGCCATGATTGGTTGGTGCCACCAGCATGGAAGCCAGTCAAGGCGGCGCTGGCATCGGCCACGTTCGGATGGTGCTTTTTACGTGCCACTAGCTCAGGTATCACAACTACAATTTCCATTTGATTTTTTGATGTGGATGTACTTGACTCAATAGGTCTCCTCAAGCATAGCAGGTCACCCTACAATCCAAGGTAAACACAGCTGGCTGTCCTGCGATCCAAGGTACTTTGGATGGGCTGGGGCTTCTATGTGAAGCTGGTGCAGTAAACAGCCATGAACTCACGTTATCTGTCAGGTCTTCGTAGTCACAGCATATCACCAGAGGTCTCGGTCTTTTGTCATTGCCTCTGTGAGGCCCAAAGTTTGAAGGTCATGCTTGACCACCTCATCCCATGGTCAAGCATGACTTTCGAATGCATATATATATATATATATATATACGACGTGGTTCTTTCAGTTTCCGTCTACCAAATCCACTCACAA
>NW_021835409.1:30000-43387 GCF_006345805.1 Octopus sinensis | reverse complement strand
GCTTGGGTTGCAAAACAGCAACAACAACAACTGAAAGAAGAAAAACACAACAATTACTATCACGGCAACAAATGCTGCAATTAATGAAGTCGTCAGGAAATTCAGAAAAAATTGTTTCTCCACAGAGAACTCCATTACAGAGTTCAAATATGAACCTGATAAAGGAGTTATCTTCGAAGCATACTACAGAAGATATGAGCAAATCTTCAAGAAAGATTATAAAGATTGGGACGATGAGATGAAAATATGCTTAATCTTGAGAAAACTGGTGGCAACAGAACATGAACTATAGAGTAATTATGTACTCCCAAGAAAACCTTCGGACATAAATTTTAATGATACAACAGATATATTGTGTAAAATTTTCAATGGAAAAAGCTCATTGTTCAACATACATCAGGAGTGTCTGAACATAGACAAAAACAGTGACGAGGGCTACATCACATATGCTGGTAGAGCAAACCAGGGAATGCGAGAAGTTAAAGGTGGACGAATTTATGCCAGAAAATTGGTGAATATGAGTTCAAGTTAACAGAGGGCAAAATGTGAGTTCTTGTTGAGTAAAATGAAATACTTAGGACAAGTAATTGACAAAAATGGTAGAAAACTGGAGCTATCAAAGGCAACAACAGTAAAGAATGAATATGCCGACACTGAAAAATGTAACTGTGCTGCGGGCATTTTTGGGTTTGGTAAATTATTACCAAATCTACGTTCCAAACATACATGATGTAAGGGCCCCACTTAACGATGTAATACTTAATGATCAGTTGAAAAAGAATACAGAATGGCACTGGATGGATAAATGCCAGAAGGCATTCGATGAATTGCAAAGTATTTTAACTTTGGACCTATCATCATCATCATCATTTAGCGTCCGCTTTCCATGCTAGCATGGGTTAGACGGTTCAACTGGGGTCTGTGAAGCCAGAAGGTTGCACCATGCCCAGTCTGATCTGGCAGTGTTTCTACGGTTGGATGCCCTTCCTAATGCCAACCACTCCGTGAGTGTAGTGGGTGCTTTTTACGTGCCACCTGCACAGTTGCCAGACAGAGCTGGCAAACAGCCACAGACGGATGGTGTTTTTTACGTGCCACCGGCATGGGGGCCAGGCGAGGCTGGCAACGGCCACGATCGGATGGCCCTATCATTGACACATTTTGATCCAAAGCTGGAAATTACACTGGCTACAGATCCAAGTGAGTACAGTTTAGGAGCCGTACTTTTGCATAAGTACGATGATGGCAATAAAAAGGCTATAATCCATGCATCAAGATCGTTATTATGGCATACACGGCATTGAAAGGTGTGCACAAATAGACAGGCATAGTAGTTAGCGGAGGTTCATTTATCATGGGTCCAGAAATGAGATTTGAGCCCAGTAAAAGAAAGGCATGATCTGTCACAAACTGCGCACACAGAAAGGTCATTGAGATTCACCTTCTTGTTGATTGCAAGTTTTTTCGGCAGCAAATGCAACATCATTAATTAACGATAAAAGGTTTTTTGGCTAATTTTGAAAGAACATCAGCACTTGTTTCTTTTTGCTGCCAAAAAAACTGTGCGTGCGTGGTGGATTTTGAAAAATCATAACATATAAACACAAGGCATGTTCTTTATCACCTTGTATGTATATTTTAGCCTTGGTTTCCTGCTGAAGAGAGCAACGCCAATTGTAAATTATTTTATTTACAAAAAGATTGCTTGAAACTATGCATAGTCCAGGAAAAATAGGGTAAATGTTTTTATTTTTCATTCCCTTTCAGAATTACAACTATTAGTTGTTTGTAGTTTAACTACTCTTTCTAGCAAGTCAGATGGCCTGCTATGGCCATCTCTTATGTATTTAAATGTACACTGTATTTTTATATATATATATACATATATATATATATATATATATATATATATACTCTTTTACTCTTTTATTTGTTTCAGTCATTTGACTGTGGCCATGCTGGAGCACCGCCTTTAGTCAGCAAATTGACCCCGCGACTTATTCTTTGTAAGCCCAATTATTCTATTGGTCTCTTTTGCTGAACCGCTAAGTGACGGGGACGTAAACACACCAGCATCGGTTGTCAAGTAATGCTAGGGGGTACAAAACACGACCACAACACACATATAATATATATATACATTATACGACAGGCTTCTTTCAGTTTCCGTCTACCAAATCCACTCACAAGGCATTGGTCGCCCGGGCTATAGCAGAAGACACTTGCCCAAGATGCCACGCAGTGGGAACTGAACCCAGAACCATGTGGTGGTTAGCAAGCACCTACTACACACACAGCCACTCCTGCGCCTATATTATATATAATATATATATATATATATTCATTCATATACACACAATTATTCACACACACCCACACATATATATAATATATATAATAATAAATACGTACATCTATTGATCCTCTATCTGTCTGTCTGTTACGTACATACATACACATACATTCAAATGTTAAAAGATCTTTTTGGAAATTGTCTTGGGAAGGATAAAACGAGCGAAAAAGACATCGCTTGGCTATAGAAGATGTAGGGCATGTGTTTCTGCTACCAAAAGCAGGCTGCTATTCAAATAGGATATCAAAAGCAGTCAAAAGCCACTAAATGATAACGTGTCTTTTATAAATATGGGCTGTTTTGTTAAAGAAAATTATGTTTGATGAATTGCTTGACAGATTTCAGCTAAAATGTTTACGAGGTTTCTGATGATTGATGAGGTTTGATTGGAATTAATTATGATGAATGTAGCACCAGTGGGGTTTTTTGGTCAGGATTATATTGATTATTGTGAAGGCTTAAACCTTTAGCGTTCAGATTAGACTGTCAAATGTAAAGCTTATTTACTCTTTTACTCTTTTACTTGTTTCAGTCATTTGACTGTGGCCATGCTGGAGCACCGCCTTTATTCGAGCAAATCGGCCCCCAAGACTCATTCTTTGTAAGCCTAGTACTTATTCTATCAGTCTCTTTTGCCGAACCTCTAAGTTACAAGGACGTAAACACACCAGCATCGTTGTCAAGCGATGTTGTGGGGGGACAAACACAGACACAGAAACATATGCCACACACACACATACATACATACATACATATATATATAATATATATATAATAGATATATATATTATATATATATATATTATATATACGACGGGCTTCTTTCAGTTTCCGTCTACCAAATCCACTCACAAGGCTTTGTCGGCCTGAACTTATAGTAGTAAAGACTTGCCCAAGGTGCCACACAGTAGGACTGAACCCGGAACCATGTGGTTCAGTAAGCAAGCTACTTACCACATAGCCACTCCTGTGCCTATATAGAGATTATAATGCTCATAATCCTTTCTGCTATAGGCAGAAGGCCTGAAATTTTGCAGGAGGGGACTAGTTGCGTACATTGACCCCAGTGTTTTATTGGTATTTAATTTATTGACCCCAAAAGGATAAAAGGCAAAGTCGACCTTGGTGGAATTTGAACTCAGAACATAGCAACGGGCGAAATACTGCTGAGTATTTTGTCCAGTATGCTAACAATTCTGCCAGCTCACTGCCTTTTATAATAATAATAATAATGATTGTTTATAATAATATTACCATGAGAACCAGATACGAAATAAAAAATGTGAGCTGGAAGCAGCTGTTTTTGCACCTGTCGTTAACAAAGGATTTTAAACAAAAGAACCTGACAATTAGCATTTCTGTCAAACTTTCATTTCTTATTTCAAAGACAATTCAGAGAATGAATATTGCGAAGGAAACTAAGATCAATTTACTGACTGATGATTGGAAACAAAGCAATATGGAGTCCTGGAAACTGGAGCTTTTCATTTATAATGTGTTAAAGAATACTCTACTTTTCTGCATTATTTATATTATTTACTTTCAACGGATATTTGTCCTCATCTTGTTTGTTGTTAACACAACGTTTCGGCTGATATACCCTCCAGCCTTCTTCAGGTGTCTTGGGGGAAATTTCGAATCTGAGTTCCCATTCCTAAGGTATTTTTCAATGTTATTATTATTATTGTTATTTTTGTTCAGGTCACTGCTTGGAATCGAACTCGGAATCTTGGGGTTAGTAGCCCACGCTCTTAACCACTATGCCATATGCCCGTGGGATATTTCTGTTGAGTTATGTAATTTATCTGGTCAATCAAGGAGTGAAGGTGCGTGGCCTAGTGGTTAGACTGTTGCACTCATGATCTCTAGACTGTGGGTTCGATTCCCTGAGTTGTTCTTAAGCAAAACACTTCTTATTTCACAACAGACAAAGAAAGAGAGAAAGTTGTGTCGAAAGAGTACAGCAGGGTTCACCACCACCCCCCTGCCAGAGTCTCGTGGAGCTTTTAGGTGTTTTCGCTCAATAAACACTCACAACGCCTGGTCTGGGAATCGAAACCGCGATCCTCCGACCGCGAGTCCGCTGTCATAACCACCGGGCCATTGCACCTCCACATATATATGAATATGAATATACATATATTTAAATTTATACATATGTCTTTACCTTCGCCTGGCACCAGTGCAGGTGGCACGTAAACATCACCCACTACACTCATGGAGTGGTTGGCTTTAGGAAGGGCATCCAGCTGTAGAAACGTTGCCAGATAAGACCGGAGCCTGGTGCAGCCTTCTGGCTTCCCAGATTCCCGGTTGAACCGTCCAACCCATGCTAGCATGGAGAACGGACGTTAAATGATGATGACACACACACACACATTTATGTGCACAAATGCCAGATGTTATCCCTGAGTAGATTCTGTAGACTTTATGTTAATGTAATTACACATCTAATAGCTTATTAGTGCATTACTTAAAGTTTCACACTCACGTAATGCAAGTCTGTGATCTTTCCGATGTGATTCGTGCCGATAATTCATTTGGTAATGAGCAAGCACAACAGTTTGCAGATAAGAAAGAATAAACGAATAACGGATTAACAGAATGATACCGTCTTCACTACTGACGTCATTAACTTTGATTCCAGTATGTAAAAACATTAAATGGTTGTGTGTGTGTGTGTGTGTGTGTGTGTGTGTGTGTGTGTGTGTGTGTAAGTTGGTGGGTAAGTGGGTGGGCAAGTGTGTAGGTGTGTGAATGTGAGGGTGCTTGTAAATTATGTGTGCAGTTATGTATACATATGTATATATGCATATGTTTATATATTTGAGTAACTATGTATATAAAAATGTATGTATAAATATAAGTGTTTGTGTGTGTGTATATATATATATATATATATATATATATATGTGTGTGTGTGTGTGTGTGTGTGGTGTGTGTATTTACAGAGAAACATGCACATTTGTTAGTTTATAACTGTTGGACATGCAACTGTAAAGTAATACAGAAAGGAGTCTATCTGTCTGTCTGTCTGCCTATCTATCTATTCCTCTACATAAAAAAACACCATTCGAGCGTGATCGTTACCTGCATCGCCTTACTGGTACTTGTGCTGGTGGCACATGAACAAAACATTCGAGCAAGGTCGTTGCCAGTGCCGCTGGACTGGCTCCTGTGCAGGTGGCACATAAAAAGCACCAGTTGAGCATGGCTGTTGCCAGTACCGCCTGACTGACCCTTGTGCCGGTAGCACGTAAAAGCACCCACTACACTCTCAGACTGGTTGGCGTTAGGAAGGGCATCCAGCTGTAGAAACTCTGCCAGATGAGATTGGAGCCTGGTGCAGCCATCTAGTTTGCCAGACTGCAGTCAAATCGTCCAACCCATGCTAGCATGGAAAACAGACGTTAAACGATGATGATGATGAGTTTTGTTTGTTTGTTTTTCTCCTAAAAAAACTTGTAACACACAAACGTCATCATCATCATCATCATCGTTTAACGTCCGCTTTCCATGCTAGCATGGGTTGGACGATTTTGACTGAGGGCTGGTGAACCAGATGGCTGCACCAGACCCCAATCTTGATCTGGCAGAGTTTCTACATCTGGATGCCCTTACTAATGCCAACCACTCCGAGAGTGTAGTGGGTGCTTTTTACCTGCCACTGGCCCCCAACAAAAAGAATGATGCGAAATACATGTAAATTATGCATATATACAACATCTTTCAGAGATTTATTGCAAATGAATTTACACTGTAGCAAATCCTACTTACGTATTTATATATATTTCTTTACTGCCCACAAGGGGCTAAACATAGAGGGGACAAACAAGGACAGACAAAAGGATTAAGTCAATTACATCGACCCCAGTGCATAACTGGTACTTATTTAATCGACTCTGAAAGGATGAATGGCAAAGTCAACCTCGGCGGAATTTGAACTCAGTACGTAATGGCAGACGAAATGCCTATTTCTTTACTACCCACAAGGGGCTAAACACAGAGGGGACAAACAAGGACAGACAAATGGATTAAATCGATTACATTGACGCCAGTGTGTAACTGGTACTTAATTTATTGACCCTGAAAGGGTGAAAGGCAAAGTCAACCTCGACGGAATTTGAACTCAGAACGTAATGGCAGACGAAATGCCTATTTCTTTACTACCCACAAGGGGTTAAACACAGAGAGGATAAACAAGGACAGACAAACAGATTAATGTCGATATATTAACTGGTACTTAATTTATTGACCCCGAAAGGATGAAAGGCAAAGTCGACCTCGGCGGAATTTGAACTCGGAACGTAACGACAGACGAAATACGGCTACGCATTTCGCCCGTCGTGCTAACGTTTCTGCCAGCTCGCCGCCTTCCCACTTACGTATTTTTATATAGGGAACTAGAGCATTAGATCAAACCTCTTACGTTTCCATCTCTATGTACGTGAACGAATAACTGTTATCTTCGACAGAGGACAAAGAGGAAGAGATACTAATTATCTTGTTCTTTCTAGGTATAGATTGATAAAGAAACGGATAGATATACAGGTCATGCAATAAAGAGAACAGAAAAAAGAAACAAATGGATACGAGATATGGCAGAATCATGTTCTTTCTTCAACAGAAACACACTGGGTTTCTGAAATGAAAGCAATATCAGTTTCCTTCTAATTGCCTTATCATTCCGCAACCAATATAATTCTTTAATAATCAAGCTAGATTTTCTGGTTTTTAGCTGATCATTTTTTGAAAAATATTTGATTGCTATCTCTCATATATTCTCATAACTCATAATAGTTTATCCATATATTCGATGTCATATTTTAAGCTGTGAGATTCTTATTCAATGGCATGTCGTTAGCTAGGCAAACTCTCTTTCCTATATCTGTGTGTGTATACATGTGTGTGCGTATATGTGTATATATATATATATATATATATATAATATATATATATATATAATATGCATGCATATATGTGTATATGTATATGCATATTTATGTGCATATGTATATATGCATGTGTATATATGTGTATGTGCATATATGTGTATAGATGTGTATGTGCATATATGTATATATATATGTATGTGCATATATGTATATTATGTGTGTATATATATATATATATATATATGCATGTGCATATATGTATATATATGTATGTGCATATATGTGTATATATGCATGTGCATATCATGATGATGATGATGATGTATGTGCATATATGTGTATATATGTATGTGCATATATGTATATATATGTATGTGCATATATGCATATATGTATATGCATGTATATATGTGTATATGTATATGCATGTATATATGTGTATATGTATATGCATGTATATGTACATATGAATATAGTATATGTGTGTATTATGTGTGTATATATATATTCATTTATTCTTTTTTTTCTG
Source organism: Octopus sinensis (assembly GCF_006345805.1). Taxonomy (NCBI): domain Eukaryota; kingdom Metazoa; phylum Mollusca; class Cephalopoda; order Octopoda; family Octopodidae; genus Octopus; species Octopus sinensis. The sequence goes on along the minus strand of NW_021835409.1, from coordinate 35,610 downwards.
TCATTTGACAGTGGCCATGCTGGAGCACCACCTTATAGGCTTTTAGTGAAAGGAATCGATGCTAGGGTGAAATATCGCTAAGCATTTTTCCCAGCATGCTAACGATTCTGCCAGCTCTCTGACATGTAAGTTACACTCAGTGCACTCTGTAAGTGGAGGCGCGTGGCTTAGTGGTTAAGGTGTCAGCATCATGATCATAAGATTGTGGTTTCGATTCCTGGACTGGGCGACTCGTTGTGTGCTTGAGCAAAACACTTCATTTCACGTTACTCCTGTCCACTCAACTGGCAAAAATGAGTAACGCTGCAATGGACTGGCGTCCCATCCAGCTGGGGAACACATACGCCATAGAAACCGGGAAACCGGGCCCATGAGCCTGGCTAGGCTTTAAAAGGACACATTTATTATTACACTTTGTAAAGTAGTTGGTGTTAGGAAAAGCATCCAGCTATGAAAACCATGCTGAAACAGACAGCGGGATTCAATGTAGTCTTTTGACCTCTCAACTCCTGTCAAAAATTTCCAACCCATAGCAACATAGAGAATGAATGTTCAACGATGATGATTATATATAAACAGTAGTTGTTGTGAACCCCTTTGGTCATGAATGACCATGGGATTGCACCTAGAAAGTTGCCCTCCGATGCAGAAGTCTGGGCAAGGTTGTTTATGGAAGACCAGCAGTCGCCCATGCATACCAGCCTCCCCTCTCCACACCACCAGTGTTATCCAAGGGAAAGTCAACAGCAGATACTGCTTGGCACTAGAGACGTCACAGCTCATTTATCAACGTGCAAGTGGCTGAGCACTCCACAGACACGTGTACCCTTAACGTAGTTCTCGGGGAGATTCAGCGTGGCACACAGAGTGACAAGGCTGGCCCTTTGAAATACAGGTACAACAGAAACAGGAAGTAAGAGTTAGAGAAAGTTGTGGTGAAAGAGTACAGCATGGTTCGCCACTGCCCCCTGCCAGAGCCTTGTGGAGCTTTAAGTGTTTTCGCTCAATAAACACTCACAATGCCCATCTAGGAATCAAAACTGCGACCCTACGACTGCGAGTTCGCTGCCCTAAACACTGGGCCATTGCATCTCCACACACACACACACACACACACACACATATATGTATATATATTTGTATGTCCTTGTGTATTGGATATATAATATGTAACATACGCTTAGTGAAATTCTCTCACTCTCTGTTATATATAGCATAAATACAGACGTAGCAGATAACAGCTAGCCTTCGGCCATTTGGACCCTGTTGTGTCCACTAATCTGATTGGTTGGTATTGGTGCAGTTTGTCTCTTGCTCTATTACATGCCAATGTGCAACCCAACCAATCGCAGCCTTCTGATAAGGTCCCGCAACCCAGCAAGGTTCACCATCACCCCTAGCCAGAGCTTTGTGGAGCTTTAGGTGCTTTTGCTCGCCGTTGCCAGCCTCGCCTGGCCCCCGTGCCAGTGGCACTCAAAAAGCACCATCCGACCATGGCCGCTTGCCAGCCCCATCTGGCACGTAAAAAGCACTCACTACACTCATGGAGGGGTTGGCGTTAGGAAGGGCATCCAGCCGTAGAAACATTGCCAGATGAGACTGGGCCTGGTGCAGTCTTCTGGCTTCCCAGACCCCAGTTGAACCGTCCAACCCATGCTAGCATGGAAGGCGGACGCTAAATGATGATGATGATGGATGCCCGGTCTGGGAATCGAAACCGCGATCTTACGGCCGCGAGTCTGCTGCCCTAACCACTGGGCCATTGCGCCTCCACACATTGTAGCAATGTCCACACATTTAATAAACATACATTTAGCGGTTCTGCGAAAGTGGGTCACATGGGCCAAACCACAAAAGCTTTTAAAACTAAAACCGAACTAAATATTGTTGTTTCTCATCAAAGAATCCTCACTGATTGCGTATCGCCGTCTTTCAAAGTGCCGAAAATAAGCTCACGTCTACTTATAAAAACGTAAACAAGATTATGCCAGACAGAACCAAATTTACATATTGGTATAAGGTTGATGGCTGCGCATTTAAAAAAGATTGTTGTTATTTTATTGTTGAGTTTTTATCTTTGATAGAATCATTCGTTGGTCATAAGATCTCCAATCGATTTTAATTCTTTAAACATTTCCACCTTTAGATTATCCAAAAATTTCCAAGCTTTAGAACTTTTTGCTCTTAGATCTTTTCTCCTTTTCATTCTGTTCAAAATTCTTTATTATTATTATTATTATTATTGTTATTATTATTATTGCTATTATTATTATTATTATTATTATTTTTATTTTTATTTATTTTTTTTTTTCTGTTGGTGTGAATTCTGATTCTGTTTCTTTTTGGTCGATATTTTTGATGTTATTTATTTCTTGTTGATATTTTTATTATCATTTTTTTTTGTTTGTTTGTTTTGCTTGTACTAAATCTTTATGATTTATGTTATCAATGTTTATACTTGTAATGCTTTTATATCCTTTTTTTTTTTTTCAGAACATTTACCGTTTTCTTTTTGTTCCTTGTTTGTCTTTTCATTATACATTCTTCCTTTTAAGTGGTCTTTTACTATATCTTACTTTTTCTTTTTCTTCTATTTTCGGTTCCAGAATGTTTCTTCTTTAATTAGACAACTCTGTTAGGAACCGAAGTTACTTTTAGATCAAGATGATTTACTCCCCAGGTATTTTACATGTATGTTGTGGTCGTCTGGCATACTTTTTTCTCATTTTGTTTCAACTACAATGTAGCTAAAATATGTACATAGCTGGGAAATATGCATGTAGCCTAGAAACATACAACCTCTTCGAATTCATTTATTATTGTCTTGACTTATTTGAAGAATAAAGCAAGACCATTTAAAATAGCCATCTATGTATCATACTTAATGTATATACACTACTGATAGGCCAGTTATTGCTGTATTTGGGACATGCTGTGTTAAAAACACAATATACATCAGAGGGAGATGAAAATTTGCCTAGAAACATAAAACCTCTTCGAATTCATTAACTATTGTCTTGGCTTATTTGAAGAATAAAGCAAGACCATTTAAAAAAGCCATCTATGTATCATACTTAATGTATATACACTTCTGATGGGCCAGTTATTGCTGTATTTGTCTTGAGATTACATCCTTTATGGACATGCTTTAAAAACACAATATACATCAGAGGGAGATGAAAATTTGCCTAGAAACATACAACCTCTTCGAATTCATTTACTATTGTCTTGACTTATTTGAAGAATAAAGCAAGACCATTTAAAATAGCCATCTATGTATCATACTTAATGTAAATACACTACTGATAGGCCAGTTATTGCTGTATTTGTCTTGAGATTACTTCTTTTACGGACATGCTGCGTTAAAAACACAATGTTAATACAAGGGTTGGAAACGACTGTTGGGAACCACTGGGTTAAGGTTTCTAGCACAAGGCTAGCAATTTTGAGGGCAGGACAAAATCAATTACATGGACCCCAGTCATCAGCTGGTACTTATTTCATCGACCCCAACAGGAGGGGAGGCAAAGTAGACCTTGGAGGAATTTGAAGTCAGAACACAAAGACAGAGAAGATGTTGCTAAGCATTTTGCCTGACACGCTAATGATTCTGCAAGCTCACTGCTGCCTTAACCCTTCAGCATTTAAACAGGCCATACCCAGCCGAAATATTGACCTGTCTTATGTTCAAACTGACCAGATCTGACCTGGTGCACCTACTCTGCAATGTCATTCTAAAAAGTAGACAACTGCATTATCAGAATCTCAAAGCGAAGACATAAGCCATGATTAATTCGAATCAATGTGAATAAATAAGCATTACTTTTGACAGAGTTATCTAAATACTTATTTCTTTATTGCCCACTAGGGGCTAAGCATAGAGGGGACAAACAAGGACAGACAAACGGATTAAGTCGATTATATTGACCCCAGTGCATAACAGGTACTTAATTTATCAAACAGGTACTTAATTTATCAAACAGGTACTTAATTTATCAATTATATTGACCCCAGTTTGCAACTGGTATTTATTTTATCGATCCCGAAAGGATGAAAGGCACAGTCAACCTTGGCGGAATTTGAACTCAGAACGTAACGGCAGACGAAATACCTATTTCTTTTACTACCCACAAGGGGCTAAACACAGAGAGGACAAACAAGGACAGACAAACGGAATAAGTCGATTATATCGACCCCAGTACGTAGCTGGTACTTAATTTATCGACCCCAAAAGGATGAAAGGCAAAGTCGACCTCGGTGGAATTTTGAACTCAGAACGTAGCGACAGACGAAATACTGCTAAGCATTTCACCTGGCGTGCTAACGATTCTGCCAGCTCGCCACCTTAGAGTTATCTAAATACTAATGGGTTAAAGTTGGAAGAAATACCACCAGGTATTTTTTTTTCCTCGATGTTTTAACATTTCTATCAGCTTCCTACTGTCAGTTGATTAAATAATAACGAGTCTATGGAAACGAGGGATTTCTATGATGGTAATAACCATTTGGTTTAGTTTGTAAATTTGGATAAGTTCACCTACCGTTGGGAGAAGAGAGTCCTGACATTCGGAGCAAAGTTCTTTGGAAAGAAAAAGAAAGAAATGTTTTTTTTAGTAATGTTTACAAAAGCACGGCAAATATAGGTTTGGAGAATGTCCGATGAAGGAAGGAGGATTGTCTTAACATATTATTTGTCAATAGTCGTAGTGTTATTGATTTTGTGCAAAAAAAAATCAATATGATTGCTGCTCTTTTATTTGCGTCTTTCATGACAGTCACTAGTTTGAGTTTCAAGGTGATGTGGTTGTTATAAAGCTTGTCACAAAGCCAGCAAGTTGTTGTTGGTGGTGGTGGTGGTGGTGTGGGATTAAGTTGATTACATCAAACCCCAGTGTTCAACTGGCACTTATTTTATCGACCCCGAAAGGACGAGTGGCAAAGTCAACTTCGGCGGTATTTGAACTCAGAATGTGGTTGGGGTCAAGCACACACACATATCATCATCATCATCATCGTTTAATGTCCGTTTGCCATGCTAGTGTGTGTTGGACGGTTCGACCGGGTCTGGGAAGCCAGGAATCTGCACCAGGCTCCAGTCTGGTCTGGCGATGTTTCTACAGCTGGATGCCCTTCCTAATGCCAACCACTCCGTGAGTGTAGTGGGTGCTTTTTACATGTCACTGACACGGACACCACTCAGGCGGCGCTGGCATCAGCCATGTTTGGATGGTGCTTTTTATGTGCCACCAGCACGGGTATCTTAAATACACACACATATATGCATATATATAAAATTAATATGAACAGCAGTTTGTAATGTTTCACCAAAATGGAGAATTACAAAAGTCACTAAATGTCAGGGCTAGGTACCAGGAACTCGGGCAGTTGCCCAGGGCACCATGTGCTAGAGAGCTCCAAGGAGAGCATGACAAGGAAATTTCCATGACTGTCAGCTTGTACAGGCTGAAGTTCAGCTAGCCTGGGGCACCAGCAACCCAAGTGCTGGCTCTGCTAAATGCGACTATATATACATATATAGGTGCAAGAGTGGCTGTGTGGTAAGTAGTTTGCTTACCAACCACATGCACATGGTTCTGGGTTCAGTCCCAC
>NW_021835409.1:10000-20000 GCF_006345805.1 Octopus sinensis | reverse complement strand
GTGGCCCAGCTGTTGCACTGAATAGTTTAGTTCTTTTTAGATTATATTTCCATATGTTTATAATAGGCTTAGGAGTGGCTGCGTGGTAAGTAGCTTGCTAACCAACCACATGGTTCCGGGTTCAGTCCCACTGCGTGGCACCTTGGGCAAGTGTCTTCTACTATAGCCTCGGGCTGACCAAAGCCTTGTGAGTGGATTTGGGAGACGGAAACTGAAAGAAGCCCGTCGTATATATGTATATATATATATATATATATATATATATATATGCATGTGTGTGTTTGTGTGTCTGTGTTTGTCCCCCTAGCGTTGCTTGACAACCAATGCTAGTGTGTTTATGTCCACGTTACTTAGCGGTTCAGCAAAAGAATAAGTCCCGGGGTCGATTTGCTCGACTAAAGGCGGTGCTCCAGCATGGCCGCAGTCAAATGACTGAAACAAGTAAAAGAATAAAAGAAAAGAATTGTGATTATATAGAATTCTTATGTATTTTTTTTATTCCTTCGTTATCCAATGACGTCACCAATAATTAAAGACAAAAATAGCTTTTTCTTAAATTACATTTCTCTATGTTTCTAATTGTCACAATGTAGAATTCCTATGTTTATTTTTTCCAACCATCGGATCACAAAGTGCTCCTCACAAACACTGTATTTCAAGATATTTTTATGTAATTTTGGTAAATATATCTGTGAAAATGAGATGTCAGTGTTATTTTCATTTTTGTGTAATTTAGACGACAATATATTCACCACACCATGTATGTATGTATGCATGGAGAGATAGATAGATAAATTTATTCAATAAAATTGCCATTGGCTTCAACCACGGGCCTCCAGGTGACTTCAGAATCTTCTGCAACTCTTCTGGACGGTCTCCTTGTTTAAGTTGGTGAATGCTGCCTTCAGTTCATCTTTGGTGTTATAGGGAGTTTTGTTGGTCCCTTGCTCATCTGTGCCTCATACATAATAATCAAGGGGGGTTGCTGTCTTGGGATGAGGGGTGGCCAGATGTTAGGGGTGATGTGGTCGCAGACTTCTCTTGCTTGTGTGGCATGGTGCAGAGTTCTGCTGCCAGACATAGGGTCTTGCATCCTCTTGACCCAAGGCAGTACTATCTCCAGATGTTCTGCGTTCACCATCTATTCGTATTGGAGCTTCCAGCATGAATACTAAGCAGTATAGCATGTCATTTTCAAATTGCAGAGAGAATTGTGTCATGGTGCTGTTTTTCTCACTGACGGTGCCCAACTGACCCTACTATACTGTGTAGTCGATAAAGTCAAAAACAAACAATGCACATGAGTGAAATTAAAAATATATAATGGTGACAAGTTATCCATCACATCCTGTATATAAATATATAAGTTATAATTAAAGTTTAGATTTGAAATTTAAAATTTAAAATCTAAACTGTATTTTGGGTATATCCTGAGTAGTGCACCGGCAGAGCACATTTACCTCTTGTAGCTACCTGGTATTGTCTACAGTAAATGCATATTTGTTGCTAGATCTGTGTTAGGAATTCTTTGGTGCATGCTGAGTACATTGTAAATAATTAATATGGAAGATAAAATATGCAGTATATATATATATATATCGCTTCTGAAAATATTAATCATGTAATGCAATACATAACTTTTTTTTTTTTACCTATATATCTGTGTGTGTGTATAGCTATACATAGATACACACATCTTTGTTCATTTATTGTCTGAATATTTTCTATAGTTTTTAAAAACTGAGAAAGATATAAAAATACATTGAACACTGCACAAAAGATATAAATTTGTAAATGAAACTACGAAGAAGGAATTTTACAGACAACTTTACAGAAAAAAAATGTTTTAGAAACTTTTTTTTTTATCCTAAAATTACGATTTTACATTTTAGTCGAGAAAATAGATTGAAAATATAATGTGGCACAGTTAAAACTTATTTCCGGTATCTTCAAATTTTTCATTGTGACAGGACCGTGAAGAAAAAATTCACTAAAATTTAATCTTGCTTCGTGTTTTTTTTTTTTTTTTTTTTTTTGAGCTGAAAATCTTTAAGATATTTTCTTTTTCTTTTTGTGGTAAGAAAACAATAAGAAGCAGTACAGATTTCTGAGGAAAATAAGTAAAAAAAAATCCCTTAATTTCGGCCTTGCTTCAACTGAAATTCAGGGGTCATTCATAAAATATTAAAATGCCAAAATTTGATATTTGAATGTCAAGATAAGTTAGACTAGCATTTAAAGAGCAAACTGTACCAAGAAATTTTATAGCATGATAGTAAATATTATACTGAAGAATATAATCTCTTATATAATAGAAACTGTGTGTGTAATGTATCACTATCTATCTATCATACTATCTATATGGCATAAACGTACATATATATTTATAAATATGTGTATATAGAATACATATATATATGTACATATATATATATGTATGTATATATGTATGTATATATGTATATGTATGTATATATATATAATATATATATATTATATATATATATCAATATATATGATGTGTGTGTGTGCATGTGTGATCGAACAGTTAGATAAGACTAGACTTGATTCAATAAAATAACTCAATACAAGTTATTAAGATCGAACAGAGCGGAAATTTTGTTATTGATATATACATGCGTGTGTGGGTATTTATATGTATGTGTATATATATATATTATATATATATATATATGTATGTGTGTATATATATATATGTATGTGTTGTATATATATATATTGGTGTGTGTATATATATATATGTATGTGTGTGTATATATATATATGTATGTGTGTATATATATATGTGTATGTGTGTGTGTATATGTGTGTGTGTGTGTATATGTGTGTGTGTGTGTGTGTATATATGTGTGTATATATATATATATATATATGTGCATATATATATGTGTGTATATATGTGTGTATATATATATATGTATATATATATGTATATATATGTGTGTATATATATGTATATATATGTATATATATGTGTGTGTGTATGTATAAATATTATATATATATAATATATAATACTCGAAAACATTACTTCTTTTTCTGATATGCGAACTACTGATTATACACACACACACATATATATATATATATCCATAGGAATAAAATGATTTCAGTATAGTATATTCTAACAACAACAACAACAACAATAATAATAATGAAGTTAGTCAGAAGAAACGAAGGAATTGTCTCTTCGTTTATTTATATACAGGTACAGAAAGTCTTCAAAATTCCCAATGAAATTCAATGAAATAGAATAATCTAAAGCAAAATAAAGTAGAATTCTTACCTTATTGCATTTAAGAAATTTTCATCCAGCGTTTGAGAATGCTGGTGCCTCATATGTATACATCATCACCACCATCATCGTCATTATCATCATCGTCATCACCATCATCGTCATCATCATCATCATCATCACCATGATCATCATCACCATTGTCATCACCATCATCATCCTCACCATCATCATCACCATCATCATCATCACCATCATCATCACCATCGTCATCACCACCATCGTCATCACCACCATCACCATCATCATCATCATCACCATCATCATCACCACCATCATCACCATCATCATCATCACCATCATCATCATCACCACCATCACCATCATCATCATCACCACCATCACCACCATCATCATCATCATCATCTTCACTATCATCACCATCATCATCACCATCGTCATCACCATCACCATCATCATCATCATCACCACCACCATCACCAAGGCTATAGTAGAAGACACTTGCCCAAGGTGCCACGCAGTGGGACTGAACCCGGAACCATGTGGTTGGTAAGCAAGCTACTTACCACACAGCCACTCCTAGCAATCTTCATCTATTTTATGCTATAGAAATGCAATGCTCTTGTCCTATATTTTACTGGTAAAGCACAATATCGTATATTTTGTGTGAGTGATCAGAAGAACAGGGGAAGGCATATTTTCTATCTTACCTACAGATATACATGAAGAACTTGTAATATTTTTTTAGGAATAATGTGTTTTTTCAATTATCAATTAACAATTTTTAAAGCAGGGATCTTTACTCATGATAAGAAAAATACCAACAACTGCTACAGCAACAACAACAACAACAATAATAATAATAATGATGTTGATAAACAAAAAGGCGAAAACAAAACTAATTTCAGATTGCTAAATTTCCTTTGCTAATTTATTTCAAAGTTGAGTTTGAGCTATTTTAAATTTTCGGCATAATGCACTGAAATTAGGTTAAGTTTATCTCGGAAATTAGTTTTTGGTATTAATAAATCATATTTATCCCAAAAAAAAACAACAAAAAAAAAACAAAAAAGGCGAAAAATAAAGGAAGAGTAGGAAAAACCATTTTCCGATCATCAAATGTAAACAAAAGCAAATAAATTATTTCACTCTCTCTCTCATCCTCTGTCTCTCTTTGTCTGTGGTGCGTGTGTGTGATAGTATATATATCTATAAATATATATAATCTATTCCACATACATATATACACATTCATACACACACACTCTTTTTATACATCTTTCTCTTACTTTACAAATGCATACATGGATACATACATGCATACGTACATATATAATCATATATATATATATATATATATATATATAACATACATACAGTAGTACCTCGGTTTTTGAACAACTCTGATCATGAATAAATCATGCTTCATTATAGATAGATATGTATAAAAGCACGATTTATTCATGATCAGAGACGTTTGTATATATATATATATATATAATATATATATATATATATGATTATTGGGTGTCGGGAAAGTTCGTGCCGATTTATAGTAGCTTACCTTATTTTAGAACATGGTTGAGTCCATAAATAGGATTTGACTACACCCTCCATTTAAAGCACAGTTTAACTATCTTTTCGTGGAAGAAGGTTTATGTTTCTATAACCTGTGTTAATTCTGTAACCCTTAAATGGAAGATAGAAATTAATTTTTTGGCACTTGATGCTTTGGGAACCAGACAAAAATTGCTGCAGCTCGGCTGGGATGTGTTACCCCACCCTCCATATTCACCAGATATTGCTCCTTCGGATTTCCACTTATTCGGGTTCATTTTCGGCACTTGATGCTTTTCTTTTTCCAAAAAGGGAAAAATTCCTCACAAGCAACCAAAGAAATATGTGCAGTTTACAGTAATGTTTCTTTATCCAAAAGGACTGTATGGAAGTGGTTCACAAGGTTCCGAGCTGGAGATTGTAGCCATATTGATAAAGAGCAATCAGGCAGACCATCCATTACAGATGATGACCAAATCAAGTCATTAATTGAAAATAACCCACATTGCACAACCCGAGAATTGGCAGAAAGCCTCAACCTATCAAAATCCATCGTTCATGAGTACCTGGTAAAGCTTGGGTACACAAATCGCTATGATGTTTGGGTACCACATGAGTTGAGTGAGAAGAACCTTTTGGATCGCATTTCCATCTGTGATTCGTTTTATAAATGGAATGAAAACACGCCTTTTTTAAAGCAAATTGTGACAGGTGATGAGAAATGGATTATCTATCGAAATGTTCAGAGAAAGGGATCCTGAAGTAAGCAACATGAGCCATTCTTAGCCACTCCAAAAGCTGGTCTTCACCCTAAAAAAAGTCTTGCTTTGTGTCTGGTGGGATTGGAAAGGAATTCTGTACTATGGGCTTCTCCCCAGTAAGCAGATAATTATTTCTGAGAAATGCTACACACAACTGGACGAGTTAAAAGCAGCAATTCAAGAGAAACGTCCAGAATTGGCCAACAGGAACTTCCCCGGAAGAGGATGAACAATCTGGAAGACCTGCCATGAGTGTCACCCTTGAAAATATTCCCTAGGGCCAGACCTTCATTTGAAAGTTCTACTGTTATGTTTTGAAGGGTTTGAAGGAGGACATTTTGCAAAAATGACTGGATCTGTGGATCGCAAAGACTTGGATTCTTCACCAAGCTCTCCTCACTTGTGAGTTTCTTGCCAAAAACAACACGGTATCGCTTCCGCACCCACCCTATTCACCAGATTTAACATCTGTGGACTTCCATCTCTTCCCCCAAGAGGAAAATGCAGCTTAAAGGTCATCATTTTAACATCATTGACAAGATCAAGAGCGAATCACATGAAGGTCCTCAACAAACAGAAAACAAGTTCCGGGCTGGATTCCAAAAGTGACAAGAATGCTGGGACCAGTGTACTACTATTCAAGGGGACTATTTCGAAAGTAAATAAGTTATTTTTTATTAAGCATAACTAGCCGAGTAACCTTTTGATACCACCTCTTATATATCATCATCATCATCATCGTTTAACATCCGTTTTCCATGCTAGCATGGGTTGGACGGTTCGGCCGGGTTCTGGGAAATCAGGAGGCTGCATCAGGCTCCAGTCTGGTCTGGCAGTGTTTCTACAGCTGGATGCCCTTCCTAACACCAACCACACACACACACACACACACACACACATATATATATATATATATATATATACAACAATGAATGAATTATTTAAATATGTCATGTATGTTTCTGTAGAAGGGTTATTTATTTCCTTGCTAATATATTACATACTAGAACAAAAGAACCAGACCATTGTGTCAGATGTGATTGTATAATCAAAATACACATTAATCTTGCAGATCTACTGCTGTCGCGTGTAAATAACAGCAATGGTGAAACATGCACAGGGAACAGATGATATCATAATATATATATGTGTGTGTAATTTCTCTGTGTTTATGCAAATAAATAGTAATTTCGCTTCCGGATAATGATAATGTACTTCATAATGTTGTTTGTGTGCTGCTCATCTTTTAACATTAAAGACAACAATAAAAATGGGAAACCGAAACAAACTATGTACATGCCTTATTTTTAAAACAGCAACAGATTTAATTTATAAAAGGGTTACACAACAACAACAACAAGAAGAAGAGGAAGGAAAACAACAGATAGACACTATTCTTGAAATTTATTTCTCTCAAGAATGAAAAGCATTATGCATTGCAGATATACATGGTTTCTTGTTAAAATTAGCGATTTTTCATCCTCCCCTTTTTCATAATAATAATAATAATGGTAATAATAGTAATAACAGTAATAATATTGCTATAATATTCTTTCTTTTTTAATAAAATAATGAATTGTTCAGAGCTAAAGTCTGTAAAACAACTAAAAATTATTCCACTTTAACAAGATTTATTTATATAAATTTAATAATTTATTTAACAAAAAAAAAAAAAAAATTTAACTAATATCATGGATGCTGTTTATATTAATAATTTTTCTTTTCTTTTCTTTTCTTTTAATTCAAATTATGGATAAATGATGATTCCAAGACCAGAAGTGTTGCTGTTGCTATGATATTGTATAACAACCATAAATAAAATGCACACAAGGTGGAATAATAATGATGATAATAATAATAAAGTAGTAATAGTAGTAATAATATAATATAATAATAATAATAATAATAAGGGTTTCAAATTTTGGTACAAGACCAGCGGTTTTGGGGGAGGGGTCAAGTCAATTACATGTTAATCAACTTAATAATAATAATAATTCTTTCTACTATAGGAAATTGCTTAGAAAATAATTTTCATTTTTAACCTCATATATAGTACGCACTAGGGATTTTGACATTTAAATATTGGGGAAAAAATTTGGATTATACTTGAGGATTTACAGTAAAAGTCTTTTAAACCCTTTTACTTGCTCATCAATAATCCTTCAATAATCCTATATTTATTAATAGAATTATTATCAATAATTTTTATTGTTAAAATCTTTTTGGGCTCCCTACGTTTAAACCTCTAAACTGCAGCACTTGTAAGCCACAGTTGCGTTTAAAAAGGGCTGAAGGGCCATGTGTTTGACATTACCATACTATAGGTGCAAGTGTGGCTTTGTGGTAAAAAGTTTGTTTCCCAACCACATGGTTCTAGGTTCAGTCCCTCTGTGTAGCACCTTGGGTAAATGTCTTCTACTACAGCCTTGGTCCAACCCAAAGCCTTGTGGGTGGATTTGGTAGATGGAAACTGAAAGAAGCCCATCAAGTGTGTGTGTGTGTGCTGTGTTTGTTCCTCAGCATCGCTTGACAACTGGTGTTGGTGTGTTTATGTCCCTGTAACTTAGCGGATTGGCAAAAGAGACTGATATAATACATCCCAAGCTCTCAAAAGATAAGTAGTGGGGTTGACTTGTTTGAATAAATTCTTCAAAGCAATGCCTCAAAATGGTCAGAGTCTAATGAGTGAATCAAATAAAGAAAAACAAAAAACAAGAAAAATAAAGAATATATGAACCTTTATCTGTTAAAGTTTCTCCGTGAATCTAGCTGTGGATCTACTCCCAAGATAGCATGAAAATGGGTGGATTTTAAAGGAGATTTGACTGGTATTTCTAGCATGGTGACTGACTGCATAAAGAGATCCCTTTATTGAGTTGTTCAACCAAATCTCCTTCCGTGTTGACTCAGAGCGTAATCACAGCCGTAGCGTAAGCTCTGTAATTATATTCACTTCCTGTGTGTGTGTGTGTGTCTCTGTGTACACATATTATATATATATATATATATATACACATACACACATATACAGCATTATCTGTATACACACACATATATATATATATATATGCACAAGTATAATGTGCGTGTATATGTGTATGCATGTGTGTGCCTGTGTGTGCACACCTGTGTCTGTGTGCATATGTGTGTGTACATATATTCATACATATATACACACACATGGAATAAAAGACGTTAAATGATGATGATGTGTGTGTGCATGCATATATATGTATGTGTGTATGTATATGTGTATATATATATATATATATATATGCATCTATACATACATATATATGTTTATATATATATGCATGTATATATGTATATATACATGTATATATCTACATATATATACATGTATATATATATATGCATATTTATACACACACACACACATATATATATGCATATTTATACACACACACACACACACGCATATATATATATGCATATTTATACACACACACACACATATATATATATGCATATTTATACACACACATATATATATATATACATATACATATTTATACACACACATATATATACATATTTATACATATATATATATGCATGTTTATATATGTATACATACACGCGTATATATAATATATATATGTATATGTATATATACACGTATATATATGTGTGTTATATATATATATATATATATAATATATATATATATATATATAACCATTGTTTTACTTCTTCAAAACTAACTCTTTTTATTCTTAATTCTGCAACATCAGCACAATTTTTTTTCCCTCTCATCTGTTTCCACTCACCAAGATAGACGTAGACACCATTCCGACATGTTCTTGTATGCCTCGTTGCCTTCATGTCACGCATCAACTTCCGTTCAGTGTCACGACCCGCCCACCTCCCGACGTATCCTCCCCAACATATCCTTAAGCCAACTGAAGGAGCCTCTTGCATGTGGTCACTTGATCAACCTTCAAGAAAATCTCCATCAAATTACACACAAAAAGGATCATGCTAACCCATTAAAGGTCATAATTCAACTATGAACATCATCTATAAATTTTTACATTTTCTGAGCCCCAAAGGGCTGCTTTATTATATATCTTCTGCAATATTGTTTAATTAATTTTTTTTATACTTATAGATTACTTTGCGTATGAAAATTATAAGAAAAGAAACACAAAATATTATAGTATTATTAGTAGTACAAGGTGGCGAGCTGGCAGATACGTTAGCACGCCGGGCAAAATGCTTAGCGGTATTTCGTCTGCCATTACATTCTGAGTTCAAATTCCGCCGAGGTCAACTTTGCCTTTCATCCTTTCGGAGTTGATTAAATAAGTACCTGTTACGCGCTGGGGTCGATACGATCAACTTAATCCATTTGTCTGTCCTTGTTTGTCCTTTCTGTGTTTAG
>NW_021835409.1:0-5000 GCF_006345805.1 Octopus sinensis | reverse complement strand
ACAGAGGTTGGGTCCTTTGTGATTTGGAAACGAAGGCTCAGTTCATGAAATATTATCTGCCACACTTCTCCTCGGTTTAAGAATTTGAAGAACATAGGCACAGACGTGGCTGTGTAGAAAGAAGCTTGCTCCCCAGCCATATGGGTCCAGGTTCAGTTCCACTGCATGGCACCTTGGGCAAGTGTTTTATACTATAGCCTTGAGCTGATCAAAACCTTGTGAGTGGATTTGACAGTTGGAAACTGAAAGAAGCCTGTCATATATGTATGTATATATGTCTGTGTCTGTACTTGTCAACCAGCATTAGTGCATTTATCTCCCTGCAACTCAGCCGTTCAGCAAAAGAGACTGATAGAATAAGTACCAGGTATAAAAAATAAGTCCTGAGGTCAATTTGTATGACTAAAATCCTTCAAGGCACTGCTCCAACATGGCCACAGTCAAATGACTGAAACAAGTAAAAGTATAAAAGTACTGGGGTTGATGCATTTGACTAAAAATCTCTCAAGGTGGTGCCCCAGTATGGCCATGGTCTAATGGCTGAAACAAGAGAAAGATGAGTGTTTAGCAAAGGAAGCCATGGCGATTATTTTGGAAGGGTGAAGAATATGGACATTGTTCTCTATGATTTCTGGGAACATGACTGTACCCTAAATGGCAGGTGATACATTGAGACACTTAAAGGGCTTAGAGAAGACATTGGCAGGGAGTCACCAAACAGGGGTCTGAAAATAATCTACATTAACCATAGCAATATATGGCTACTAGGGCCCGATTAAGACCCATAGAGGCGTTAAGCCCTTAAAAGATTTTGGTGCACCCATAAAAGATTATGTAATTCAAAATACTGATTTCAAATTTTGGTACAAGGCCAGCAATTTTTGGCAAGAGGGTAAGTTGATTACATTGACCCCAGTGTTCAACTGGTACTTATTTTATTGACCCTGAAAAGATGAAAGGCAAAGTTGACCTTGGTGGAATTTGATCTCGAAACACGAAGAGTCATAACTAAATACAGGGCAACCATTTTATCCAAAGATAATCTTTTCCTTTCAAATAACTTAATCTCATAAAACAAGTGGCCACTTTTCTATTTTTCGAAATGCCTTATCCAACATGGCTTTCCTATGAGAAAATGTGTTTACTGCTTGTTCATGTTTTTTTTTCTTCAGTTTTTTTAATCTTTTATTTCATATTAATATTTAATTCATTCTTCTTCGTTTTTACATAAAGTTTCCCCGCCCGCTGCCCTTACTCTTTTACATTTCTCTGCAGGAAGATAAGACATTTCCTTTTTTTTCCACTAATTTTTTTTAATAATATATTTACTCTCTACTTTTTTTTTTATTGCTTTTGGCTGGCTTCACTGTGAAAAAAAAAAAAAGACCAACTTAACTCTATTAGACTCTTATTTGATTTCCTTCGATACTGCCATGGCTACCAAGAATAAATTAGGTCATTTATAGCTTGTTTGCATTTGGGTTCGTTTCTGTGGTGAGAGAGAAAGAGAATTTCTTTGGGGTGGAGTCCTGTTGTATTTAGCCATTATTTCCCCCGAGACGTTTACTCATTCGTTGCCTGGGGAAGTGTTTTCATCGATCCATCTTTATTGAATTTGTAATGCTTCCTTCGATTTTTCTGTATTGTCTCTGATATATTTCTTCATTGTTGACTCTGATCAGAATACCATCATGTGAGATTTTAATCAGTTTATTATTAAGTGCAGCGGGGTCTGGAGTGTATGTATGTGGGGTGTCCATTGCAGCTGGTTATTTTATTTTATTGCTCATTTCCAGGATGTCCTGTAGTGTGGAGTAAAGATTGTTTGCCAACATAACATGGCAGTCCTGGTTTAGGATGAATGTTGCTGTGATTTAGCTCCATGAGACATCGTCGCCAGCTGGCTTTACGACACGATCTGTGTCCTTATATTTTCGAACAAGGGAATCTAGCACCCCTACAGCTAGGTTCCTGTCTGATTCTATTGCCAGAGGCCCACACCAAGCTCTAGTGTCTGTTTAGGTATGGTTTGTATGGCTGGTTGCTCTTCTTAACACCAACCGCTTTCCAAGGTGGGCTGGGTGCTTTTTTGTGTGACACCAGCACCAGCCAGGTCTGCTTTGGCATGGTTCTCATGGCTGGAGGCCCTTTCTAACACCAGCCACTTTACAGAGTGAACTGGATGCTTTTCACATAACATCAGCTCCAGCTAGGCCTTCTTTGGAATGGTTTTTATGGCTGGAAGCCCTTTGTAACACCAGCCACTTTACAGAGAGGACTGGATACTTTTTACATGACATCAGTACCAACCAGTCAGCTTTGGAATGGTTTTTATGGCTGGATTCCCTTTGTAATATCAATCACCTTATAGAGTGTACTGTGTACTTTTCATGTGGAACCAGTATTAACGAGAGGTCTATTTTGGCATGTTTTTTATGACTGGAATCCCTTCCTAATGCTTCCTTGATGACCTTCCACACTTTACAGAGTGGACTAGGTGCTTTCATATGGGACCAGCATCAGCAAGATCTACTTTGACATGATTTTTTTCTGCTGGATGCCCTTCCAAACCCCAACCAGTTTATAGTGTGGATCTTATCCCAAATTCCGATCACTTGTGGTTCTGTAATGACACAGAATTTCTTCTACATTAACAAAACCCTTAGTCCATACCGAACTTGTTACCTACATACTAATGACTTGTAGGGATGCAGCATTTTGTTATGCAATCATTATACACCACAAAGTATATTAAACGTTTTTCTAAGTCAATTCCGTGTTCTACTGTGTTAGCAGTGCAACGATAACACTTGGATGGTGCTCTTAATGTTCCACTAGCACAGATGCCAGTCAGGCGGTGCTGCCATCTGCCACGTCAGCGAATTTGATATATATATATGTATGTGTGTATATATATATATGTATGTATGTGTGTATATGTATGTGTGTATATGTATGTGTGTATATGTATGTGTGTGTGTATGTATATATGTGTGTGTGTGTGTATATATGTATATGTGTGTATATATGTATATGTGTGTATATATGTATATGTGTGTATATATGTATGTGTGTGTATATAATATATGTATGTATATATATTATATATATACATGTATATATGTGTGATATATATATATATATATATATATGTATGCGTATATATATATGTGTGTATATATTATATATATATATATGTATGCGTATATATGTATATATATATGTATATATGTGTGTATGTGTATATATGTGTATGTGTATATAACAGAGAGAGAGAAGAGATAATACTACAAATACCCGCCCAAAGGTACTTATATGTGTACTATGCAACACACATACACACACACACACACACACACACATATATACATATATAAATACTCAAGTACACACACACACAGGCAGAAACACATACACACACACACACGTACAACAGAAAACAAACCAAACCAAGCAAAGCTAATAGCAATAATAATAATAATAATCATAATAATAATAATAATAATTACTACAACGAAGAAAGAACAAAAAAATAAAATTAATGCAAAAATATCGAAACAAAAAAAATCTTCCCCTCAAAACCCAACAAATTACGGCTCACGGAAGATATTGCTCTTTTCGGATTGAATGCTTCTTTGAGATAAAATAATCCCGTTCCACAAGTCCACCGATGATTTCTATGCAAATATCATTTGCAATGTTTCCCATTCAGGCAAATATGTTTCTGAGTAGGTCGAAGCATGATAAGCAGTGAATTCCCTGGTTCACTGAGCTTTGTGTCATCATCGTTACCATCGTCATCATCGTCAGCGTCATCATCATCATCATCATCTTTGGCGTTGTGCTTGTGGTGGTGGTGGTGGCGACTGCTGAGGTGGTCATGGTAGTTGTAATGCTTGTTGTAGTTGTTGTTGTTGTCGTCATGGTGGCTGTCACTGAGTTCTTGGTTTCCTTCCTTCCTTTTCTACACCTTCACCTTCTCTTCCTTCTTCAATTCTTCTTCTTCCATTTCTTCAAATCTTCCCCTTCTTCTTCTTCAATTCTTCTTCTTCTTCGTCTTCTTCTTCTTCTTCTTCTTCTTCTTCTTCTTCTTCTTCTTTGTCTTCTTCTTCAATTCTTCTTCAGTTCTTCCTTTTCTTCTTCCACTTCTTCAATTCTTCTTCTTCTTCTTCTTCAATTTTTCTTCTTTAATTCTTCTTCGATTCTTCTTTTTCAATTCTTCTTCTTCAGTTCTTGTTGTTGTTCTTTTTTTCTTCTTCAATTCTTCTTCAGTTCTTCCTTTTCTTCTTCCACTTCTTCAATTCTTCTCTTTCTTCTTCGATTCTTCTTCTTCAATTTTTTTTCTGCAATTCTTCAGTTCTTTTTCATTATCTTCTTCGTTTTCTTCAACTCTTCTTCATCTTCAATTCTTTTCCTTCCTCTTTTTTCATCTTTAATTCTTCTTTTTCATCTTCAATTCTTTTCTTCTACGATTCTTCTTCTTCTTCAATTCTCTTCTTCAATTCTTTTCCTTCTACTTCTTTAATTCTTCTTTTTCAATTCTTCTTCTTCAGTTGTTGTTGTTGTTGTTCTTCAATTCTTCTTCTTTTTCTTCTTCTACAATCCTTCCTCTCCTTCAATTGTTCTTCTTCAATTCTCCTTCTTCTTCAATTCTTCTTCTTCTTCATCATCGTTGTCATCAAATCAGCCACCACCACCACCACCACCACGACGTTTCCCTCATTCCATATTCAACATGGTATTCTTTATTGATTGTATTATCTGCAGTTTGCTCCACATTGCCAATATTATTCCCCAGTCAGTAAAGAATCGATCAAAACTGTATTGATTGAATGGAGTGGGTGTCTTTAAGTCAAGACTTTACAATGTTCAATACTTATAGAGTCGGAGAAACATACATACAGCTGTATGTACCAGTGTGTATATGTGTGTGTATGCATGTATATATATGCATATATGTATATGTATATAACTATGGATATATGTATGTACGTATATAT
>NW_021835408.1:30000-35000 GCF_006345805.1 Octopus sinensis | reverse complement strand
ACCGCTGCTGACGACAAAATTCTTTATGAATTAACTTAGAAATCGGACCGATTCGGTAATAACGGAATGTTATTAGAAAATTCTGTCAGCTTGCGTCGAGACCCGTGCTTATAGTGATGAATTATATGTCGTTATTGACGATTTGAAATGTATTCTCACTATATTTGGCATTGCAATTTTTTCTTTTCTTTTGCCCTTATCTGTAAGTTATTATATATATATATATATATTATCTTTCAGTTTCCGCCTGCCAAATCCAATCACAAAGTTTTTGTCGACCCGGTACTGTAGAGGAAGACACTTGCTCCTTGCCCAAGGTGTCATGCAGTGGATCTGAACTCGAAAACATGCCATTGCGAAGCAAATTTCTCACCATACGCATACACATACACTTTGCATATGATACGCTTTTGTATAAGCATTAGTTTTGTTATAAAAATTACGTGCTACCTGTCCTTTGGTCCACTAAAACATTATAAAGAGCACATAAGCAACAACAACAACAACAACAACAACAAACGTGAAATAAAAAAACAAAACAAAACATCTTATAATACAACTTACTAATGGTAATTATTTGAAAATAATTTGTCCTGAAGGACATCCGATATTTCTAGCAAGACAAACCCGCACAAAAACTTTCGAGTAGCTACACACACGCGCGCGCACACACACACACATGCAAGAAGACAATACATATATGTATACACACACACACATATCCATTTACAACGCACACAAACATAAGGCATCTCAGTGTGTAGGCATAAATTAGCGGACAAAAGCACTAGAATATATATAAGGCCACTTAAGCAGCTATTTAGCTGACTTTGTTAACACGTCCGAGTTATGTGACAAGCTGTAACATTCTTTAAAAGACGGTTCTAAGCTAATGCGTATTTATTTTTACACATCCTCGTATATACACTTTTATATACATTCTACATTGACCATTGATGTGTGCTCTGAACTGAATACTGTTTTTGTATATGATTGTGAAACACTCCATCCACTCTTTGCTTTTTTTTCCCCCTCTTTTCCTTATCTCCACCGATGATGAGAATAACATCTACCAACCATCTCCGCCGCCGCCACCGCCAATAATGAAATTTAACCACCACTGCTTCACCTTCATCCTATCAATCCTCTACCACCACAGCTACCGCCTCTGCTACCACCACCACCAACACAACTGCCACCACCACCACCACCACCACAATGACATCAAACATCGAGGAGTCTTCGTCTGTGTTAAAGGAGAATTGCTAAGCACCTCTTGAAGCCTGTATCTTTCTTCCTCTCTCCTATCTATCTATCTATCTATCTATCTATCTATCTATCTATCTATCTATCTATCTATCTATCTATATATCTATCTATCTATCTGTACAAATACACACACACGCATATACAAACACACACGCATATACAAACACACACACACACACAACACACATACATATATATATATTTGTATCTGTCTGTATATATGTATGTATGTATGTATGTATGTATGTACGTATGTATGTACGTATATATACAAACATACATACATACATACATACATACATACATATGTATGTAGTATGTATGTATGTATATATACAAACATACATACATACATACATAATACATACATACATACATACATACATACATACATACATACATATATATATATATATATATATATATATATATATAATATATATATATATATATATATAATATATATATATATATATATTATATATATATATATATATATATATATATATATATATACGCCTACAAGACTAATACCTCTCACTACTGAACAAGTCTCATTGGACATATCATAGTTTCATTAAAAACATCTCTGGCTTTATGTATTCTTAATATTTTTCGCCTCCCTTCCACTACAACAACCAATTTTACTTTTTGCATGACCAATTACTTAAAATGCCCATTCGCCTCGCAGCTAAACGGATGCAAAAATGTATCACTGATTTTTGGCAACATTTCACCAAATACTATATATATATTCTCCTTATACATTTTGCTACTTCATTTTTTTTATTCTTTTATTTTTCGCTGTTTTCTTTTTCTTCTCCTCTTCTGATGTTTCTTTCTTTCTCTCCTTTTTTTCCCTTTTTTCTTACCCATGCTCTTCACTGAATTTCTAGCTTTAAAAAGTGAACCTTGAAGAAGCCTCTCAGCTTACGTGATGGCTTTATTTAGCCAGAGTTAGATAGCCTTTGGCTCACATATATCAAGAACACGTCAAGAGATATCAGTAATTCGATAGAAACAATCTCAATATTTTGTTAGTCAACCAACTACTGGCCGTTTTAATGTGATGGTTAGTCATATATTTCGAAGCACGCTGTTCACAATATGCCGTAGGTTGCGTGTATAGACAATGACCGCATAAAAGTTCAATAGAGTTTTCAAATATTTTATTAGACCTCTTCGTTATATTTTCAAATTGTACATATAGGTGCAGGCGTGGCGGCTGTATGGTAAGAAACTTGCTTCTCAACCTCATATTTCCGGGTTCAGACCCGCTGTGTGGTACCTGTCTGTGTGGGGTCAATGTCTTTTACTATAACCTCGGGCCAACCAAATCTTTGTGAGTAGATTTGACAGACTGAGACTGAATGAAGCTCGTCGTATGTATGCATGTATGTATGTATGTATGTATGTATGTATGTATGTATGTATGTACGTACGTACGTATGTATGTATGTATCTATGCATGTGTCTTTGTGTCTGTACCCCACTACCTTTTGGCAACCGGTGTTGGTGTATTTATATTCCCGTAACGTAGCAGTTCGGTAAAAAAGACCAATAGAATAAGTACTAGGCTTAAATGAAAGAAGTACTGGGTTCGATTCATTCGACCAGAAATTCTTGAAACAAATAAAAGGTAAGAGATTTTAAAAAATCCAATTAATGGAACAGCATTCAGCGAACATAACGGTTAAGTACCTTTTGCACACAATTTGTTGGATAATATCATGAAAGTAGTGCAAGGAATTTAAATCCCTCTATATGATTAATGTGCTTTACACGTCACTATAAGTTAAGTTTGGTGATTTTTGTCGAGTACAACACAAGTATGTTCAATAAGAAAAGACCAACTCGCTGAAACAAGAGGCACAGATTTCCTCTTGACCGGTTAGTGGCTCTCTGGTCTGAGGTTGAATTTGATAGCTTTTTATAACTGCTAACCATCCTCCCAGAATCTTCAGCCAAACTGCTTGGCGAGAAAACCTCACAGACTTTCTTTAAAGCTTGCTGTCTCAGCCATGTGTCACCCAGTGCTGAGTAGTCGAACCGTATGCAGGGTGTTGTTAATATCTTTTATGGTGACACTTCTTTTTCTGGAGAATCATGATTCTGGAAAAATATAAGTGGTATGGCTCAAATCTCTGCCGAGGTTTCAATCCACCCTTTTATAAATTTAGATCTGTAGTTCTATAGACTCTCGGGATTTTTAATGTCTTCTATATGGATTTCTTGTGAGAGGAGGATACGAGAAAGAGTAAAATAACTTAAATCTTTTTATTAACTTGAACCTTTCCCCACCTGTATAATAACTTAAATCTTTTTATTAACTTGAACCTTTCTCCAAATGTATAATACTGTATACTCAAAACATCATTGGAAAACATAATCTTGGACACAGAAAACATTGGTATGGTTACTGACGGTGTGCCTCCTTTGATTTAGGGCCGTTCAATATGATCTTAGCAGATGCTAAACAATTGTCTCCCAATTTCTTGGGTTAAGCTGATGATAACATGGTTAGTGCTTGCAAAAAGCAAACCAGAAATATTTATGCGGTGATGAAAAAAACAATTTTAAACAATGATGAGTATTACTTTAATATTTCCCCTATTAACGACAACGTAGAAAATATTTACAGCTGAAACCTTATCATTGGCTAAGAAGAAATGTAAGTAGTTCTCATTTTGACCCCCAATAGTATAACTAAATAAAGAAAACATTATTATATATTTATTATATAAAATCCGTTCTGTCTGTGTGTGTGTCTTCTCGGATCTTTGGCATCCTCCATCCGATTGCGCTCAAATTTGATATATAGATACCGACGGTATCAGGGAGTGTATAAGTCTTGAAAAAATTACAAAAATCGATTCCAGGTGAGAACGCGATCGATAAAGCCGTTTTTGTCCTGCTTTTCTTCCGACAACCTGTACATAACTGCACCTTCCATTTTTTGTTGTTTTTGTACTGCTTAAAGGCATGTTTCTTTCCTGCCAAGCTTACTGTTTAAACCATGTTTGTGTTCTCCCAGTAAACAGTCTCATCATTACTGGTACATTAAACTCTTCGGCTGCATATTTGTGTGAATAAAATCGTTTTTCTTTGGAATAGAAAAAAATAGTCTATCTTTATTTCTTCTTTTGCTGGTGTCTCAAATTTAGGTTAAATCAGTGTTTCCCGAAGGGGAGGCCTATGGGACGGTCGGACAAGTTGTTTTGAGAAAATTTGGTTTAAATGTTTGACAACTCAGCACCGTCCATTGGACGAGGGGGGGACGTTTTGCTCGTTTATATATGGATAATAAACATTACAGTTGCTTACACGCTTTCTTTACTCTCAAATTAAATGCATTAATATGAAATAAAGTAGCAAACATGTATGTTGACAGCATTGTCTTTCGCTTTTCCCTCTATAAAAACGATTATAAAATAAAGTAGGCTGGAGCGCTAATTACTGAACACTAACTACCAAATTAAACATATTGTTATCGAACTGAAATGTCTTTTTCTAACGCGTGCTATAAATTCAAATGACAAAATAACTAATTGCATATTAATTAGTTTTCATATAATTGATATTCACTTACAAGTAATACTCTCGGTTGTCATTTATTTATTTATTAATTATTATTATTATCATTATTATTATTATTATTATTATTATTATTATTATTATTATTATTATTATTATTATTATCATTATCATTATTATTATTATTATTATTATTA
>NW_021835408.1:15000-25000 GCF_006345805.1 Octopus sinensis | reverse complement strand
GGCCGATAGAAGAGACCGATAGAATAAGTACTAGGCTTAGAGTCAATTTCTCCGACTAAAGGCGGTGCTGTAGCATGGCCGCAGTCAAATGACTGAAACAAATAAAAGAATATATATATATAGATGTAGGTATATATCTTTTACTTGTTTCAGTTTACGTCAAGCAAATCTAATTATAAGGCTCTTGTCGGCCCGAGACTATAGTAAAAGGCGCTAGTCAAAGGTGCCACGCAGTGGAACTGAACCAGGAATTATGTGGTCGGGAAGCAAGCTTCCTACCACACAACCATATATATATATATATGTGTGTGGGGGGTGTATATGCGTGAGTGTGTGTGTAACTTCTGTATTTAAATGTGTACCACTTGATATGTTAGAAGGAAACTGAGGTGAGGAAGTGGTAACCAAAATGTTTCAACTACGCGTTTTACAATAATATATTTCCGATTCTAGTTACTCTGGTTCATATTTCTTACGTAAACTGATTCACCAATTATCAATTTATTGTCATTCACTTGAAGCCGGCGTTTATGTTATTATTTTTGCATTATTTTGTAAGAAATCATTATTTTTGCATTCTTTATACTCCATGCATCGTACATTTTGTCGGAATACATACAAGAAATCATCTTTAAAAGTACATCGCTGGACATTTATATTTTCTTCGTAAAAGCCAGAGCAGAAATTTATTTAGGAGTTTTTCATTTATCTGATTAAATATGTCGTATATGGATGGTTACAGTGTATAGGTCAGAGCTAGTGTGATATCGGAGATCAAATAACACTTATATATCCGTTTAGAAAGACCGCTTCTCTTGTTTTCAGCTGACCGACCTTCCGCTGGTGTTTTTAGCCATTATTCGTATCACCCATCAGTATCATGTTTAATAATTCGGTTTTATAAACTGTGCAGTTCACTTAGAGAGACACGTCAGAGTCGTTATAGCAATGAAATATTTACCCGATGCACATTTCGTTATCACAGCCCTAGAGATTATTTACATTGTTCTTTAGTTATTTTTTCATTGCTCTTTAGCCATTTTTATCTTCGAAACAATATATTCACTATAAAACAATATATTCTCCATAAAAAAAAGGAACAACAAAATAACGTGAGGCCATAAAGATAAACCAGGATTCGTGATATGGACATTATACAGGAGGATGGTTCAGTGGTAGGCATTAAACTCGAAGCATAACATTTCCTATGTTGAAGCACTGTCAATTTCTATTATGTCTTTTAGGTCTTTTGATGTCAAGAAAACAAGTGGTAGTTATATATTGCTATTAGAGGTATGTAATAAAATTGATATGGAATAAAAGTTTATCTTAGTTTCTGAATTCAGTTGACATCGTCAAACCACTCATAACAAGCCCCGTAGGACTGCTTAATACTGTACAAAACAAAATCTGTTGAACGAAAACAAATTCATTTGATTCAAATATACGTTGGATAATAATAACTTGTAGCATAAACACCTCTGAGGTAATAAGGTAGTGGTAGCTGTAGAATAGAAAGAGTCATAGGGTGGAAATATCTGTAGGGCATTTGTATGAATCTTTCCGAGGTATTTAAAGTTAGTGTACGTAAAGCAGTATGCATGTCATGCAGCGATTGAAAACAATTATTCATATTTCCGTTTGGTAATTATCCAAACAGGGGCTATGAACGACATTATCGAGTTTATGACAGTCTTTGATAAACATGCAGTATATGAAAGAAAACTCCCTTCGATCATGAATGACCATGGGATTGCACCTAGAAAGTTACCTTCTGAGGCACAAGTCCGGGCAAGGTTGTTTTATGGAAGACCAGCAGTCGCCCATGCATACCAGCCTCCCTTCTCCACGCCACCGATGTTATCCAAAGGAAAGGCAAAGCCGATACAGCTTGGCACCATTGACGTCACAACTCATTTCGACAGGTGAGTAAACTGCAGCAACGTAAAATAAAGTGTCATGCTCAAGAACATAGCCTGATTCGGGAATCGAACTCACTACCTCATGATTGTGAGCCTGACGCTCTAACCAATAAGCCAAGCGCCTTTACTGGGTCAGTATATATTCGACAAATCCAAGTATGTCTTTGATTTATTAAAACTACCTCCACTTATGGAGGTTGTGTCATAAATACCAAATGGCATTTAAGACTAGCTCTACATGAGTATGGGAGATGATTTCGAGAATCAAGGGTTTAGAGATAAACGGACAGTCATGGGTACATATTTCTGGTTCAATAGCTGTTATCAGCATGACCTTATCTCCTGTAGCGGAAGGACTTAGATTTGTACAAGAGGAGTAAGAAACATTTATGGCTGAGGTAATTTGCTTAATTTAAACAGAATTTGTTGTAACTTAGTGGTTAAGGTATTTGGCCTACAATCGTAAGGTATCGAGTTCGATTTCTGGCGGCGCATTGTGTCCTTGATCAAGACACTTTATTTCACGCTGTTCCAGTTCACTCAGCTGGCAGGAGTGAGTAGCACTTGTGATTCAAAGGGCCAGCCTTATCACACTCTGTGTCACGCTGAATCTTCCTGAGAACTACGTTATGGGTATGCGTGTCTGTGGAGTGCTCAGCCACTTGCACGTTAATTTGACAAGCAGGCTGTTCCGTTGATCAGATCAACTGGAACCCTCGTCATCGTAAGCGACGGAGTTCCAGCAAAGCTAAGCCAAATATCTAAAAGTGGCCAATGGCATGTATTTGAATAACATAGACAAATACAGATACATCAAATAACATACCACATAAAATATTGAATTAATAAGACTATCTCCGCCTTTAGAGGACGAGTCAAGGAGTATGGAATAACTACGAAATCGCAAGCTTATAGGGCAAAAGACATAGCATTTAGTTATAGCCCTCTACGTTCTGTGTTCGAACCAAGCAGAGGCGAACGTTGCCTATCATATATTATAAAATAAGTATCTGTGAAGAACTCAGGTCGGTATAATCACCGATACCCTGTTCTTAGAAATCAGAATTGAATTACCAAAGAGATATAAAAGAGTTTGATGGAAGAAGTATGATGTCGTGTCGGTTGAAAAAGTCTGTTTTTCCTTCTTTTTCTTTTTATAGAATTTGTTGGAAAACGGAAGAATGTTGTGAGATTGTCATGACGACCAGTTCTGTTCTTATTAAGATTCATTAGATATGAACGGCAACGCCTATATAGGCGTTGCTGTATGACAAGAAGTATGCTTCCCAACCACATAGTTCCGGGTTCTGTCCTACTGCGTGGCACCTTGGGCAAGTATCTTCTGCAATATCCTCAGGCCGACCAAAACCTTGTGAGTGGATATAGAAAACGGAAATTGAAAGAAGTCTGTCGTATATAAATGTATATATACGCTTTTCGACGGAAAGGGATGAGAGGAAAAAAGATGGACTGAGAAAGCAAAAAAAAAAAAACAAAAGACAAAACAAAATAAAAACGAACAAACGTTTCTCATGTTGATATATATATATATATATATTTAGTGTAAGTCAATTCAACTGGCAAAAAATTAGTTATACCAGCATTTCAAAGGGCCAGCTTTGTTAGACTCTGTATCACGCTGAAATCTCCCTGGGAACTACGTTAAGGGTATGTGTGTCTGTGGAGTACTCAGTCACTGAAAGAAACTGAAGAAGCCCGTCGTAAATAAATAAATAAATATATATATATATTATATATATATATATATATATATGTTGATATAAATATGTTGATATAAATATATATATATATACGACAGGCTTCTTGTAGTTTTCGTCTACCAAATCCACTCACAAAGCTCTGGGACGTCTGAGGTTATAGTAGAAGACACTGACTCGAGGTACCGCGCAGTATGATTATTTGCAGCACTGCAATATCCTTATTAATGTATTCATTTACATATGTATGTTATGCATAATATGTATAAGCCACTGGAAAATTTTTTTTCTCTTTTCAAGCCATTCCTGGACGTTGTTAGAAGAAAATAAATGCTTCCATATTACAATATAAAGAATCGGGTTACATGGATACTCTTATTATAAGTACGAATGTGTAATTTGCTTTACTTGACAGTCTGTTTTTTCACACTTACATCTAGTGATGCCAAATCTCCATAGTACACACATACACACACACACAAGCACATATACAAACGCACCACGCTGTCTGTCTGTCTGTCTGTCTCACCCTCTCCCTCTCCTCGCTCTGTATATACACACTCCCACACATGTGTATATGTTTGTATGTGTGTGTGTGTGTGTGTTCATGTTTGTTTTTTTAAGTTCAGTCATAATAAAATATCTTTTACATTAATCTGAAGTGTACAAATTTATCGTTTTTAAACGAGAATATCATTGATAGTGACTTCGAACTTTCGGCCAGTTAAGACATCGTCCGACGATGGATTAACTTGGCAGTTACTGTCAATAGTATTGCTTTTTAAGGAATAACACACACACACACACACACACATACACACACAAACACACACACACACACACACACACACACACACACACACACACATACACACACACACACACACACACACACACACACACACACACACTTTTGCATATACGATATGCAGAGATTTATGATTGGTCATCTTATCACACGCCGTGGCATATCCTCTAAATATACAAAACAACAAAAAAAAGTCTTTTATTATTTTTAATCTTTGACTGATTATAATAAAGGGCGAGCTGGCAGAATCGTTAGAACGCTGGGGAAAATGCTTACCGACATTTCGTCCATCTTTACGTCCTGGGTTCAAATGCCGCCGGGGTTTACTTTACCATTCATTCTTTCGGAGTCGATAAAATACCAGTTGAGCACTGGGGTAGATTTAATCAACTTAGTCTCTCCCCAAACCTGCTAACCTTATGTATAGTATTTGAAACCAATATTTGAACGTTTATAAGTAAATATAGTCCTAGGCACATTATCCATTGTTTCCTTCTCATTATAAAAGAATAGGTTGCGACTGGCGTCATATTTTCGCTGTTATTTCTTGATCGTCAAGCGACAGTGTAGATGCTCTTTCATTTACGTCATAGGTCATGACTCTTAGTAGACATTAGTTGATTAGTCAGAAAAGGAAGGGGATCGCCGATTACCCTTTGGTCTGAATGCTTACCAAGGTGCGAGCTTCGCTAAAGGACACTCGAGGATATAGAAGAACAATAGTCAAATGGGAATACCTTTGATCGGGTGTCTGATCGATGGAGGTTAAACAACAACAGCAATGACAATAACAACTTATTATCATTAATGCCTGTTGAAACGACTTTAAAGTTCAAAGGCAGGAGGTCAAGTGGTTAGGTATTCAGTTCACGATCTTAAGGCAATGAGTTCGATTCCCGACGGTGTGTTGTGTCCTTGAGCAAAACACTTTATTTCGCGTTACTCCAGTCAGTTCAACTGGCAAAAAATTAGTTATACCAGCATTTCAAAGGGCCAGCTTTGTTAGACTCTGTATCCCGCTGAAATCTCCCTGAGAACTACGTTAAGGGTATGTGTATCTGTGGAGTACTCAGTCACTTGCACGTTAATTTCACGGGCATGCTGTTCCGTTGATCGGATCAACTGGAAACATTTACCGTCGTAACCGATGGAGTGGCAGTTACATTTTTTTTGAAGTTCAAAAAGCGTACGCAAGAAAATGTTTGGTTTGCTCTGTTACAGATGAATAGTCTTGATTGAAAACAAATGCCAGAAACGTATACATAAGGGCAGGTGTAGTTGTGTGGTAAGAAGTTTGCTTCCCAACCACATGGTTCCAGGTTCAGTCCCACTGCGAGGGACTTTTGACAAGTGTTTTCTATTATAGCTTTGGGCGGACCCAAGCCCTGTGATTGGATTTGGTAAACAGAAACTGAAAGAAGCCCGTCGTGAATAAATATATATATATATGTGGTGTTGGTGTGAGTCTGTGTGCCTGTCTTTGTCCCCTATCACCGTTTGATAACCGGTGTTGGTGTGTTTATGTCCCCGTAACCTAGTAATTCGACTACAAAAATTAATATTAATACTAGGGTCAATTCATTCGACTAAAATTCTTCAAGGCGTTGCCCCAGTATGGCCATAGTCAGGTGACTGAAACGGATAGGAGATTAAAGATAAAAGATAAATAGAAATCCACGCGCACACGTGTACAGAAATACACATACACGGGAGCACACCCACAGAGCGCACACACATACACCCACATGCGCGCACAGAGAGAGAGAGAGAGAGAGAGAGGAGAGAATGAGAGGGGAGAGAGAGAGAAAACAATCACAAACACATAAACAGAAACACTAACAAACACACATACATATACAGACCAACAAACTTTAACAAAGAAACAGGAAGAGTTTGCTTGTCAATTGTTAATGTCGTCTGCATAACACATTCCATATATTTCATCTAGCAAAAGACATTTCGTTCGGCTGCCATCTTGACCAGTCTATTTGACAAGATGTGGCATCCATTCTTTATGTCTTTTAATGAGGAAGAAAAAAGTAAAAACAAAAGCTAAAACATACAAAAAAGAAAGGAGAGCC
This sequence comes from Octopus sinensis, assembly GCF_006345805.1. Taxonomy (NCBI): domain Eukaryota; kingdom Metazoa; phylum Mollusca; class Cephalopoda; order Octopoda; family Octopodidae; genus Octopus; species Octopus sinensis. Next base: position 18,471 of record NW_021835408.1, on the reverse strand, counting down.
AGGTAGTGACCATTTGAAGTAAATGTCATAGAATCAAGCAAGTAGAAGTAATATTTTGATTTTTCTATCTGTTGTATTGAATGCAGTGGAGTGAGGATTGGTGCTGCCATTGTAGAGGTGAACGTACATCTGACCACACACACATAAGCACGCACACACACATTCATATTTTTATGTATATGCATATTTATATATATATTTCTATGTATGTATATAATTATGTATATGTATATATATATATATATATATATATATATATACATGCATACGTATATCTCTCAGTACATGCATGTATGTTTATATCTTTCAATATGTATTTCTGCGTGTGTTTATATATATAATTATATATATATATATACATGTATGTATATATGTATATATATATATATTTATATTATATATATATATATATATAATATATATATATATATATATAGAATATCTATTATCTATATTTAATTCGTTGCATGCCCTCTACCTCCTTCCTTCTACTCTCACTGTCTCTGAACACATACATACACACAAACACACACACACACACACACACACACACACACACACACACACACACACACACACATCTGTGAATATATGTGAATGTCTATCACAGCCACATGAAAATTCTTTCTCAAAACAATTATATGGTAAACCATTCTCTTTCTAACAACTGGTATCTGTCATAACCATCCTCAAAAATCACCTACCAACAAAAACGCTAGTTCTCTGGTTTTCATGTGACAGTATCTTGAGAAAGCTTTTTATTGGTAGAAGAAAGTTTTAATGGCCACCTAAGAACACGTAACTAGTTTTTGACATTTGACTCGAGCATTTTTATTTTGCCATCGATGTCACCCAAGAAAACCTTTGCTTAACTTCTCGACCTGCTAGAAATAGGAACGAGCTAATCATACTCTTCCCCCTTAAAAGAATGACACTTTGGATTTTCTTGTCCAAGATACACAATGCCTGGAAAATGTTGCGATGATTAGTAAGTGGGGCAAAATTGGTAACTGGGGCAAAATGAGTAAGTTTTGATTTTCTTGTATTTTCTTTTTACCTGTTGAAACCATTACGAGTATTGCATCGTCGTTTTGTACAGTTGCAACATCTTTAGGAGTAAAGGTTGGTCAGCGTAGTTGTTGTTGAGACTGGGAGAGTTTGAAATACTGTTAGGTGACAGGTACTTTTTAAATTTTATTTTTCAGCTTTGAGTTGAATGTAATTGAGTTTGCTAATAAAATACCTGGAGAATTTTTGATGTTTAACAATGAAAAATCTTTTCTCTGTTCGGTTTCAAGTCAATTTTCCCCCACACTAATGCCTACATTTCTAATTTACACTTTTCAAAAAGCTATGTCTAAAGTAGGGCGAAATCAGTAATGGCCAATTTCAATAATTTCTTCTCTGTAACTGCTTGAGGCGTAAATACATCAGGAAGAGAGCCACTCCAGCAGATCGTGAAGATAAAGAATATTTTATGCTGAGTTTTTAAATTTAGTCGAGTTTCATTACTTTCATATCATGTGCCCTTTTCCATTTTTCGTTTTTATTTAACCTAGATATTTAAAACTTTTTTGCGTTCCAGATCTTTTTGATGTCTAAGGACAGATATTTATGTGTACAAGTCTGTTTCCAGATGTATTTCAATTTACACTATGTTATTTCACTCGTTTTCTCCCAACCTAAAATTGTTTTTTACATGCTGAAATTGAATGGGGATAATTTTCTGAAATAGTGTTCAGAATATGTTATAGTGTTTTTAGTGCATTCAGAGAAGTTCATTTGCTTCACTTATATTTGTCAAAAAATATTTTTATTAAAGTTAAAGATGCAGTAAATATTACTCAATGTGCACCAGTATTGCTAGAAATAAGTGTCAAAACAACTCATTTGCCACAGAAATACTATCTTAATGAGCTGACAAGGGAAATATTATAAGCCGACAAAGCGAGATGGATTTAACCCAAGGCGCAGTGACAGCCATCAATGAGCGTTAAGATGCGTCAAGAATCAAAATGGGAATTTAACGATAATCTGGCTATATCTGCTATATAAACACACTCCAACACCGGTTTACAAGTGGTGGTGGGGGACAAACACAGACACAAAGACACACACACATAGGATATATACATATACAACGAGCTCCTTTCAGTTTCCGTCTACCAAATCTACTCACAACGCTTTGGTCGGTCCGAGGCTATAGTAGAAGACACCTGCCCAAGGTGCCACGCAGCGAAACTGAACTCGGAACATGTGGCTGGAAAGCAAACTTCTTGCCACACAGCCATATATATATATATATATATATATATATAAAACTGTAGTTGTGTGAGTGTCTGTCCCCTTCGATTTAGATTCCTAACTCCTCCCACATTTTGCAGTGCAGTTTAACCAAATTCGGGTATCTTATAGTCGTGATTCATATCGAGCCCGTCTGGCTATTAGCGCGCGTCTACGATGAGTCTACGATTTTAAAAATAATTTAACATCATTTTTTATTCCATTTTAATGCATAATTTTTCGTATGTCGATGGCGGCGGAGTTGGCGTCCATGGTCACACCTGCACCTGTTTGCTTCTCCCCCTTCTTCCCTCCTTCGTGAAGCTGTGGGGAAGGGAGTGTAAGGAAATCAACGCCGTAAAGCGTTGTCAAGGAGACCAGCGTTCTTTTAGAACAACGACTTCATGGCTTGAAGACACCAAAACAGAAATGGCTAAGAAAGCCCGAATTGGCATCTATAAGGGAAGTAACTCTCTAAAAATGCTTATATAGTTATTTCCCTTACAAACCCGAGCAACGCCGGGCGATACTGCTAGTATATATATATATATTATATATATATATGAGATGGAAGTCCAAATTTTATGTCTGAGGTCAATATTTTATCACTATCTCCTTCCCGTGCCTCTCTCTCTCTCTCTCTCTCTCTCTTTCTATTTCTCCCATTGTTACAGATGTAAGTTAAACACTACAATATCGAATCCACAGCATATTTTGTAAATATTGAGAATTTATGTGATTTAACATTTTCTTTTATATGTTGATGCGGTGTATATTGTTAGTCTTCCTATAAATGCTTGTAGTTTCAGATTTATTAACAGCCAATCTATTACATGCGTGCGTGTGTATGTGTGCGTGTGTATGTGTGCGTGTGAATGTTTGCGTGTGTGTGTGCGTGTTTGTATGTCAGTGGCTTTTGCTATATAATTATATAAGATTACTTGCACATATTTTCATAGGCGCAGGCGAGGCTGTTTGGTTAAGAAACTTGCTTCTATTACCATGAAGTTCCGGGTTCAATTCTACAACGCAACATATTGAGCAAGTGTCTTCAACTATACCTCTGGACTGACAAATTTCTTGTGAGTGAATTTCGTAAACGGAAATTGTTTTGAAACAGAAACCCTTTACGTATGCGTGTGATGAACACCCAATAAGGTTCGAAAATAGTTTAAGGTTTTTCATAAT
>NW_021835408.1:0-7500 GCF_006345805.1 Octopus sinensis | reverse complement strand
GAGATAGAAATTGAGGAAAGAGAGAGAGAGAGAGAAATAGAAGAGTAAAGAAGTGAGAGAAAAAGATAGTAAAATGAATATTATCGTAATTTTAAGGATGGTTGTTCTAACTTGAATATGCCATTGGTACATCGTTTTATTTCTTGTGTGTTAATGTTGGCTTCCATCTCTGGAGACTCACCTTTAGCGGTTTCGTTGTAATAACAAGAGGAAGTTTGATGGTAAATATAATATAACGCGAGCAATACTACAATTTAATTGCCTCTACACTCTGTTCTCTTACCACACAGTATACCAGCCAAGTGGCGAATTGGCAAAGTCGTTAGGACATCGGGCGAAATGACCTGCGTTATTCATTCTGTTTCTTTATAGTCTAAGTTCAAATCTAGCTTACCTCAAGTTTCATCTTCATGTCTCTGATAAATAGATTAGAAAAATGATGGCATTTGTAATACAAAGCAACTAAGAAGTAAACAAAGGATCACACGAAAAGTCTAATAACACTTACTGCTGAAAATTCCGCACATGACTTAGGGGAGTTCAAAAAGAAAGCAGCCTCAGCAATTGCTGATGGTGATCTTCAGAAAAATCTCGAAACTTGAATTACCTGCTTTAGTTAAAACTGGGGCAAATAAACTCACCCATTTATTTTTCATTTAATTTGTCGGTCAGCTTAGGAGTAAGATTACAAACTTATTTATCCCAGGTCATGAGATTTAGATGCGGTAGCCATAAACTAGGTAAAGATTTTGGGGAAACAGGTACTCGTGATTTCAAGGAGAACGGATCTTTCAGTCAGTCGGGATCGAATGCAGTGGCAGCGAACCATCATCCTCAACACCGACTTGAGTTAAGGATTCTTGATGTCAACAATTATAAATGCAGTGACATCATAGTGACCAGTCGGGATAGACAGACCTCGTCAGACATTTCTAAACTTCTTAGGAATGTTATGCTCGTTAGTGGTAACGAGTTACCGGATGAGTTCACTCAGGCTGAAATTGTATGGGAGCAGATGATAGGAGAGTGGTTGTAAAAGCCTCACAAACCTGTCTAAGCAGTCCAAGTTTTCTGGCAGTTTCATAATGGATTCCCCTTGAACGTGCTAATGTGGAACTGAACAAACTACATCGGTTTGTCGTGGTCGTATCTTGAGTGGGTTTTTATTAGGTCTGTGGATAAGGAGAGTTTTGGGCATCCATAATTTTCGCTTGTCGGTTATACAGCTAACAAGTTTGTGACCTTTTCGGCAACACAGGTTGCGCGCATTATCAGGGCCTGATTTCTTGACCTGAACCTAGAACACCAAGAACAGGATTAACAAACGGGTTGGTCATCAACGACCGGTGTTTGGTGTATTCGAAGAGAATCATTACAGTAGAATCGATAGTGTATAGTGTAGAAATAACGATTGAAATCCATTTAGTAGATGAAGTGCAGTAGATCAGAAGCAATTATAAAAAGCTACACAACCAATGTGCAAGCGCTTGAAATCGCGAGCGATTAAGTTCCTTGACTCGAAACAGCCAAAGTGATAAAGCGACTGCTCGTAAACATGAAGAAACAAAATAAATTCTATGGGCCTGAGTGGAGGAAACGGGACGTCAAAACAAAGCCACAATTAGATCTTTTCCAGCAACCCTTTACTGAACGAACAATCATTTTACCAACACCGTATACGACAGGTTTGACTACAAAGACTTGTCAGTCCGCATCGTGGTCCCAGTGGACAAAATGGAAAAGTTATAGCCCCGGAGGATGACGAGAGACGCGCTAACTCCCTGGGCTCGCACTGCCTTGATAGAAGTGAACAGGGATGTAGTCCCGGGGCTAAGAACGCCAGAGGTCTCCACTACCACAAGCACGACCACTGTCAGAGAGTGGCCAATACTTTGACATTTTGCCCTTCTCGAATTGACGAGCAGCGAAGCCTGCCTTGGGATACAAGTGGGCCAGCAGTGATGCAACTTGTTTTCTACATTAACTACTTTACTGGCATCAGAAATAGAAGAATCTGAAAAAGCAAGGCGATGAGCTGGCAGAAACGTTAGCACGCCGGGCGAAATGCGTAGCCGTATTTAGTCTGTCGTTATGTTCCGAGTTCAAATTCCGCCGAGGTCGACTTTGCCTTTCATCCTTTCGGGGTCGATAAATTAAGTACCAGTTAAACTGGGATCGATGTAATCAACTTAATCCGTTTGTCTGTCCTTGTTTGTCCCCTCTGTGTTTAGCCCCTTGTGGATAGTAAAGAAAAAAATATAAGAATCTGGAAAAGCTACAGCAGCCACTGAAATATAGTTGTCGTTTAGAGATTGTACAAGAGGATATTTGCCTGATATGGATGATCTGCTCTAGAAACATTATGGACTTTTCTTCCTTCTTTTGTCAGACGATTATCATAATTAGCATTATAGTAGTAACAATCTTTGTTCATGGTTAATATATTTAACTATTAAGTAATTTGTAATGAGAGCACACAGTAGGAGCCATGTAAAATTTACGAATGTGTGTTGCTTTGTAAGGCTGACTTCAAAACTGTTATATTTTGATTCAAGAGTAAAAAATATGAAATATGCCCGTCTTATAATCTTCAGCAGAACCTGACATCAGTAGAATTACGAGAGTTCAATGTCCTGAGAGTCTTTTTTTGTGATATATAAAGTGTTTGAAAACAACAACAGCTACTACTACTACTACTACTACTACTACTACTACTACTACTACTACTACTACTACAACTACTACTACTACTACTACTACTACTACTACTACTACTACTACTACTACCACTACTCAAAATATTTTCATCTACATTGTTTTCTCACCAAAGAGGCGTTGCTGTGTGATAAGATGCTTGTTTCTCAACCACATGGTTTCGGGTTTAGTCTCACTGCGCGCTACCTTGGGCAAGTGTCTTCTACTATAACCTCGGGCTGACCAAAGCCTTGTGAGTGGATTTGGTAGACGGAAACTGAAAGAAGCTCATCGTATATATGCATTCGCCATGATAGATCGCTAGTCACTACACATTCTTTAGTTTCTCCTTCTTTCTTTCTGTGTTCCTTTCTGTGGAAAAGAGTAGGCTGGAAACGTTAAAGACTTTTTCACTTCCCGAGCGTTAAACTAATAAATCTATTTGTTGTATACACCACCTGTCTTCGTCTTTTTTTTTTGTGAATTCTCCTTATACACACATACTTCGAAACGCGAAGTAGATGAAACAGGGACAACTGAAGAATGGGAATATTCCTTGTGCTGTATGTCTTGTACTCTGTTTTTTCGCTGTTTTTATGTTTTCGTTTCTCATTGTGTTCAACGTTTTTTTTGATGTCCTGTACCCATATATACATGTATATATACATATATATGTAGCTATGTACATATATGTATATATGCATATATTTATATATTATTTATATTATACATTATATATATATATATATATAAATATATTCAGATGAATATGGTACTTAAGTCGAGGCACCAGAATTTAGGACGGTATTATCCATACAATTTCAGAGTAAGGTGATTAAAATCAAAATAAACAACAAGGATATCCAAAGGTAATGCAGTACGATCATTTCATGCAATTCCATTTAATTGAACAATGCAATCATTACATCAATTTAAAATTTGGAGCAATCTTCAGCTGCACAAATTCATAGAATTGAATTAAAATAGAACAGATGGACACATTAGTATAATTATACCTAAAATCTTAGAGAAGTTAAGGAGATAGACAAAGAACATGTCACTACTTCAGCAGTAGAGACAACATGTTCTTTGTCTAAATCCTTAACCTGCTGGAGATTTTAGGTATAATTATATTAATCTGTCCATCTGTTCTATTTTAGTAAATTCCTATGTCTTTGTGCAGCTGAAGATTGCTCTACATTTTGAATTGATATAATGATTGCATTGTTCAATTAAATGGAGTTGCATGAAACGATCGTACTGCATTACCTCTGGATATCCTTGTTGCTTAAATTGATATATATATGTATATATTATATATATATATGGGTATTTGTGTCTGTGTTTGATCCCCACCACCGCTAGACAGCTGGTGCTGGTGTTTTTGCGTGTCCGTAACTAAGCAGTTCGGCAAATTAAGAACTAGGCTCGATTCATTCAACTAAAAGTTCTTTAAGGAGGTGCCCCAGCATGGCCGAATTTTAATGACTGAAACAAGTAAAAGATAATCCAAAGAATAGATATGTATAGCAAGATAGCAAGATATCAAGGCGGCGAGCTGGCAGAAACGTTAGCATGCCGGGCGAAATGCTTAGCGGTATTTCGTCTGCCGCTACGCTCTGAGTTTAAATTCCGCCGAGGTCGACTTTGCCTTTCATCCCTTTCAGGGTCGATTAAATAAGTACCAGTTACGCACTGGGGTCGATATAATCGACTTAATCCGTTTGTTTGTCCTCTCTGTGTTTAGCCCCTTGTAAGTAGTAAAGAAATAGGTATTTCGTCTGCCGCTACGTTCTGAGTACAAATTCCGCCGAAGTCGACTTTGCCTTTCATCCTTTCGGGGTCGATAAATTAAGTACCAGTTACGCACTGGGGTAGACGTAATCGACTTAATCTGTTTGTCTGTCCTTGATTGTCCCCTCTATGTGTAGCCCCTTGTGGGCAATAAAAAAATAGGAAATAAGATAACAAGATGTTACTTAAGAAGTAAATAAAGTTTGAACTTGTCTTGGTGGATACAATACTGTAAATCTTAAAATGTCAAGAGATTATATAACAAACACACTTGTAAACTCTAGCACCCGTTCAGGGGAGGCTAATCTTTACCTGGTTGTTCAACCTACTAGTAGTAATAGCCAAATAACCATCAAATCAGATCCGGCTATCATAAAAAAAGCGGGACGTTAGCTATTACGGTCATTGGTGCTCCGTGCTACGGAGAAAGAGTGGGATGGTCAGAGAGGGACAGCCGGAATATTATTGACCATCGATGTAGTAGAACAAGGATGATCTGAAGTTAACAACTATAACTGCAGCAACAACAATGACAACCGCTCAAAGAGCTGAATGAACGTCACTGATGCTGCGAGGAGAGAAGGGGTGTCTTTATATTTTTTTTGTTCTCTGTATTAATTAGTTTCTTATTTTCTGGTTGAACTAGTGTTTCTCTGTAACTCATCCCAACAAAGCAGATATATTCTTCAGTATTGAAAAGATACGATGTTAAACAAATAGATAGCCTCTGGTAATCTGAACAGTAGGCTTACAAGAATATCTGTTCCTCAAGAATTCTATAAAGCTGGTTCTGGGAGAAACAATAGCAAATCTACACGCCACTTTCAGGCTAACTGTTGATTTACCGTTTTATTTGCGTCTCTTATTTTGTTTTTATTCATTTTCAATATTTTCGTTTTGTAATCAATCATAAATTATTCCTTCGTAGAATAGCATCCCGGAGGCAGGTTTTTACGAAACGTGATATGGGAGAAAATAATGAACAATGAGTTCAATATTTTAAGACACAGTCAGAAAGAAATTTGTAATTCCTAAAACTCGTTTCCTCCCAAAAGGAGATGGAGAAAGAAGACAAGAGTTATGTTTCTCATATGTAAATATGTTTTCTTCTTTATATTTCTCCTGATGCTAAATGGAAACTAATAACTTAATTGACTTCTTTTGTCTACTCTTACTACCGATAGAACTCTCGGGGTTGAGGTGAGTGGTGGTGGTGATGGAACGGCTTGTTGTTGTTGTTGTTGTTGTTGTTCTTCTTCTTCTTCTTCTTCTTCTTCTTCTTCTTCTTCTTCTTCTTTTCTTCTTCTTCTTCTTCTTCTTCTCTTCTTCTCTTCTCTTCTTCTTCTTCTTCTTCTTCTTCTCTTCTTCCTTCTTCTTCTTCTTCTACTTCTTTCTTCTTCTTCTCTTCTTCTTCTTCTTCTCTCTCCTCTTCTTTCCTTCTTCTTCTTCTCCTTCTTCTTCATCTTCTTCTTCTTCTTCTCTTCTTCTTCTCCCTTCTACCTTAACGTTCCTCTCTCTCTCTCTTTTATTCCCTCTCTCTCTTTACTTCTACCTCTTTACATAAAGCTACTGCTTTTTTACACGCCCCTGCAACCCCTGCAACCCGTTATCGTGTTCTCCCTGCTCGCTCTCTCACAGATACTTGTATACTTATATATATATATATATATATATATATATACATGCATACCCACGCGCACACACAACCACACACACTCACACCGCACACATATATAATATATACATATGTAATGTATAAGTAATATATATACATATATATATATATATATATATATATATATATAATATAGTATAAGTAATATGTGAATATATGCATATATACATATACATAATCACACACACACACACGCACGTACATATGAACATTTCTGCTTGTAAATGTGTGTGTGTGTGTGTGTGTGTGTGTGTTGTTTCGCGTCTCTCTTTATACGCCATACGTTTCTTCATCTTTATTTTTAACCTATTGCTTTACAGTCATCTTCTGTGTTCTTCTTTGCATTCATCCATCATCACAAGCATTCATTCTTTTCTCACGCAAATTCTAATCTTCAGTTTCTTAACTTTTTACATCTCTCCAGTTCTACCCTTGTCTTCCCCCCACTTCTCTCTCTCTCTCTCTCTCTCTCTCTCTCTCTCTCTCGCTTTCCCCTAAACATCTCTCGATCTCCTCTCAAACCCCCCCAACCATGATTTTCTCTATATAATTGCCTACAATGACTCATAGTTGTTCACAATTTTGTTTAATACATTTTTCAATCTTTTACCCAATCTTTTCCTTCCTGAAACTTTTATCTATTTCACTGTTTTTCTTATAAGAAATAAGCTTAAAAATGTTCTGTTTACATAATAATTTCCTTTATCCTTCCCGGCATTATTTTCATGGAGGTTTTTCTTAGCCGAAGTATTTTTCATTGTTGCAGAAGTTAGCGTAGAGTTTCAGTTTCCTGTCAACAAAATAATCTCTTGAAATGAATAATAAAAATAATAATAACAACAACAACAATCACGACCATAATAATAATAATAATAATAATAATAATAATAATAATAATAATAATAATAATAATAATAATAATAATAATAATAATAATAATAATAATAATAATAATAATAATAATAATAACAACAACAACAACAACAATATTAACGATGGTGACGATGATGATAATGAAAATAATAATAATGAAAATAGCAACAGCAGCAACGTCAACAACAAGAACAATAATAATATCAATAATAATAATGATAATAATAAAAGATATAAAAAATAGAAAAAATGTAAGAAATTTACCCATACTTAAGGTAATCACTTATTGAAAGCTTTTCAAATACACCTCGATATTCTCAGTACTATATGTATGTATGTATGTATGTATGTATGTATGTATATGTGTGTGTGTTTAATGTATAGATATAGATATATACATATATATATATATTTATATATATACAAATATATATATAATATACACATATATATATATATACATA
>NW_021835407.1:42500-43568 GCF_006345805.1 Octopus sinensis | reverse complement strand
AGGCCTTAGGATTACCTTAGAATCCAACTTAACAAAAGCTAACTTCCTTGATGTCACCCTCGACTTAAAAACCTCACTTTATTACCCGTACCACAAACCGAATGAATCCCTTAGATATATAGATATTAATTCCAACCACCCCAAAAATATATTAGATAACCTAGTAAAAAGTGTCTCAATTAGAATTTCTAGCCTGTCCGCCACGGAAGATATCTTTAAGGCCGCAGCCCCCTATTACAACGAGGCCCTGGCCCGCAGTGGCTTTAAAGATAAGATTACCTATACTAGTATAGCCCCACGCCAACCCAGGAAAAATAGACGAAGACACATTAGCTGGTACAACCCCCCCTTCAACCGTGAGGTCGCTACACCTGTAGCTAAAATCTTCTTCACTCTCCTACAGAAACACTTCCCCACCCAACATAAGTACTACACTATCCTAAATAAGAACACTATTAGACTCTCCTACTCTACCACGCCCAATCTAGCCAGGAACCTAGCCAACAACAATGTGAAAAAACTTAACATATCTACTTTTTCCGAGGCCCATCCAACGTCCGATAGCAATTACAACCTGCCCTGATAAAACCACCTGCCCCCTCAACAACAACTGCCTACAGAGGGACCTAGTATATACATGCGAGGTAAGATCAGGCCCTGACGATAAAAGAAAATCCTACATCGGAATGACGTCAAACAGCTTTAAGACCCGTTGGTACGCACACACACACTCGTTCCGGCGACAGGATAAATCCAACCAAACTACCCTCGCCGCCCACATCTGGTACCTTAAAAGGAACTCAATCCCCTTCAAGACCAAGTGGAAACTACTACAGAAGGCGCGCTCGTACACAGGAGGCCATACCTGCTGTGACCTCTGCATATCGGAGAGCCTAGAGATCTTGTTCGCCAAAGGGCCTCTCCTTAACAAATTCTCAGAACACTCCCCAAATTGCATGCATAAGAAGTAAGCGAACTACAAGAACTATAGACCTACCCGGCAACCAGATTGATGACACCCCACCCACAAAACCCCCCCAATCCCACCGTTCCCCTAGCACCCCCGAT
>NW_021835407.1:10000-40000 GCF_006345805.1 Octopus sinensis | reverse complement strand
ATGTATAAATGCCAATACAATTCTTGTTAACTAGCTTCCTGAAGATTTCTCTTGAATGAAACAGTTCTAGTCCTGTAGAAGCTCCTTCTATATAATAATAATATATATATATATATATATATATATATATATATATATATATATCTATATATACACTGTGGAGAGACTTTTTGAACAGTGTGAATATACTATATACATATATATATATATATATATATATATATATATATAATATATCTATAGCAAAGCAACAAGAATGGATTAAAATCTCGGTACGATCGTTTCGTCGACGAGGACATCTTTAATAAGCTACAAAAAATGCAGTGAATACAGATGGCTCGTACTTGTCAGCCGAAAAAACATCAGAGAATTTCCAAACATCAAAAGGGGTAGATACAAAAGATATTGTAAGATTAGCTGCATTGAAGAAAGTTCGATTCGTGGAGAGATCCGATGAAAGGTTTTAAACCTATAGAATTTATGCATGTCTACATATAGCTCATATTGAATATTTGATCAAGTTGTGTGAAGGAATTTTCGGATACAGTCATGCAAAATTTCTGAAAATCCGAGTAAGAGGCAAAGTGACTGCCATATCATGTAGAGGAAAGTCTGAGTAAAAGTAAAGTGACTGTCATATAATGTAGAGGAAACGAAGATTGTTATTTAAATTTACAAGAATCGCAGATAAGTTCGATTTTTTGGAGATCCGATGAAAAAGTCTTGAACTTACAAAATATGTGTAGTCCTTATAGTTCATAATCCAGTTTTGTGAGAGATTTAGGTTACAATCATGCGAAAAATATCAGGGAATCCGAATGAGAAGCAAAATGACAGTCTTATATTGTAGCGGTTCAGGTGTTAATGAATTTATCAAGAATCACAGAAAGAGGAGGAAGGAGGTAGAAATTTAATCAGTTACTGCTATTTAAGCTGTCAAAGAAAGGAGAAAGGGGAAGCTAAGGGGATGGGCACAAGTTGATACTAACAGAAAAGTCTAAGTTTGTTTAGAAACAATTTGAACTGAGGTCAACAATTTATTTCTTTAATTATAAATGTTACTATTAATAGATTGTCAGGTTACAAAGAGGCCATTAGAAAGGAAAGAAAAATGGGGTTGCTTTTAAATGAAATTAAACAATTATATTATTATTATACTATACTATAATACACTACACTATATTATATTATATTATTTTGATATATTATATCACATCACAATACTCTACGATAGGTCTGGGATTAGCAGAATTAATTTTTAGTGTAAAAGAAATTAAGAGATTTAACTAACTAATATTTGTAATGGGTTAAAACCCATTACAAATATTAGTTAGTTAAATCTCTTAATTTCTTAAAACCCATTACAAATATTAGTTAGTTAAATCTCTTAATTTCTTTTACACTGAAAATTAATTCTGCTAATCCCAGACCTATCGTAGTGTATTGTGATGTGATATAATATATCAAAATAATATAATATAATATAGTGTAGTGTATTATAGTATAGTATAATTGTTTAATTTCATTTAAAAACAACCCCATTTTTCTTTCCTTTCTAATGACCTCTTTGTAACCTGACAATCTATTAATAGTAACATTTATAATTAAAGAAATAATTTGTTGACCTCAGTTCGAATTTTGTTCTAAACAAACTTAGACTTTTCTGTTAGTATCAACTTGTGCCCATCCCCTTAGCTTCCCCTTTCCTTTCTCTTTGACAGCTTAAATAGCAGTAACTGATTAAATTTCTACCTCCTTCCTCCTCTTTCTGTGATTCTTGATAAATTCATTAACAACCTGAACCGCTACAATATAAGACTGTCATTTTGCTTCTCATTCGGATTCCCTGATATTTTCCGCATGATTGTACCTAAATCTCTTCACAAAACTGGATTATGAACTATAAGGACATACACATATTTTGTAAGTTCAAGACTTTTTCATCGGATCTCCAAAAAATCGAACTTATCTGCGATTCTTGTAAATTTCAATAACAATCTGTTCCTCTACACGATATGACAGTCACTTTGCTTTTACTCAGACTTTCCTCTACATGATATGGCAGTCACTTTGCCTCTTACTCGGATTTTCAGAAATTTTGCATGACTGTATCCGAAAATTCCTTCACACAACTTGATCAAATATTCTATATGAGCTATATGTAGACATGCATAAATTCTATAGGTTTAAAACCTTTCATCGGATCTCCACGAATCGAACTTTCTTCAATGCAGCTAATCTTACAATCTCTTTGTATCTACCCCTTTTGATGTTTGGGAATTCTCTGATGTTTTTTCGGCTGACGAGTACGAGCCATCTGTATTCACTGCATTTCTTGTAGCTTATTAAAGATGTCCTCGTACGAAACGATCGTACCGAGATTTTAATCCATTCTTGTTGCTTTTTTCCTATTTGTAATCACCCCACTTGTCGTATGGTTAACACCATATAGATTTCGGTGCATCCTAGTTATAGGACCATATTCAAGTGAATTCTTTAGAATTCACTAGAATCTCAATTACTTAACCGTACATATATATATATATGTATATATATATATATAAAATTCGCTGTGGAAAGACTTTTTGAACACTCTGTATATATATATATATAATATATATATATATATATAATATATATATATATATATATATTAAATTCATATATTATCTATATAATATAGATATATGTATATAAAAATTCACTGTGGAAAGATTTTTGAACACTGTGTGTATATATATATTATATATATATATATATATATATATATTATATAAAATTCACTGAGGAGAGAGAGAGAGAGAGAGATAGAGAGAGAGAAAAAAAATTCACTGTGGAGAGACTTTTTGAACACTGTGTATGTATATATATATATATAATATATATATATATATATATATATATATAAAATTTACTGTCGAGAGACCTTTTGAACACTGTGTATGTTATATTATATAAAATTCACTGTGGAGAGACTTTTTGAACAGTGTGAATATATATATATATATAATATATATATATAGGAAAAAAGCAACAAGAATGGATTAAAATCTCGGTACGATCGTTTCGTACGAGGACATCTTTAATAAGCTACAAAAAATGCAGTGAATACAGATGGCTCGTACTCGTCAGCCGAAAAAACATCAGAGAATTTCCAAACATCAAAAGGGGTAGATACAAAAGAGATTGTAAGATTAGCTGCATTGAAGAAAGTTCGATTCGTGGAGATCCGATGAAAGGTTTTAAACCTATAGAATTTATGCATGTCTACATATAGCTCATATTGAATATTTGATCAAGTTGTGTGAAGGAATTTTCGGATACAGTCATGCAAAATTTCTGAAAATCCGAGTAAGAGGCAAAGTGACTGCCATATCATGTAGAGGAAAGTCTGAGTAAAAGTAAAGTGACTGTCATATCGTGTAGAGGAACAGATTGTTATTGAAATTTACAAGAATCGCAGATAAGTTCGATTTTTTGGAGATCCGATGAAAAAGTCTTGAACTTACAAAATATGTGTATGTCCTTATAGTTCATAATCCAGTTTTGTGAAGAGATTTAGGTTACAATCATGCGAAAAATATCAGGGAATCCGAATGAGAAGCAAAATGACAGTCTTATATTGTAGCGGTTCAGGTTGTTAATGAATTTATCAAGAATCACAGAAAGAGGAGGAAGGAGGTAGAAATTTAATCAGTTACTGCTATTTAAGCTGTCAAAGAGAAAGGAAAGGGGAAGCTAAGGGGATGGGCACAAGTTGATACTAACAGAAAAGTCTAAGTTTGTTTAGAACAAAATTCGAACTGAGGTCAACAATTTATTTCTTTAATTATAAATGTTACTATTAATAGATTGTCAGGTTACAAAGAGGCCATTAGAAAGGAAAGAAAAATGGGGTTGCTTTTAAATGAAATTAAACAATTATATTATTATTATACTATACTATAATACACTACACTATATTATATTATATTATTTTGATATATTATATCACATCACAATACTCTACGATAGGTCTGGGATTAGCAGAATTAATTTTTAGTGTAAAAGAAATTAAGAGATTTAACTAACTAATATTTGTAATGGGTTAAAACCCATTACAAATATTAGTTAGTTAAATCTCTTAATTTCTTAAAACCCATTACAAATATTAGTTAGTTAAATCTCTTAATTTCTTTTAACACTGAAAATTAATTCTGCTAATCCGACCTATCGTAGTGTATTGTGATGTGATATAATATATCAAAATAATATAATATAATATAGTGTAGTGTATTATAGTATAGTATAATTGTTTAATTTCATTTAAAAACAACCCCATTTTTCTTTCCTTTCTAATGACCTCTTTGTAACCTGACAATCTATTAATAGTAACATTTATAATTAAAGAAATAAATTGTTGACCTCAGTTCGAATTTTGTTCTAAACAAACTTAGACTTTTCTGTTAGTATCAACTTGTGCCCATCCCCTTAGCTTCCCCTTTCCTTTCTCTTTGACAGCTTAAATAGCAGTAACTGATTAAATTTCTACCTCCTTCCTCCTCTTTCTGTGATTCTTGATAAATTCATTAACAACCTGAACCGCTACAATATAAGACTGTCATTTTGCTTCTCATTCGGATTCCCTGATATTTTCCGCATGATTGTACCCTAAATCTCTTCACAAAACTGGATTATGAACTATAAGGACATACACATATTTTGTAAGTTCAAGACTTTTTCATCGGATCTCCAAAAAATCGAACTTATCTGCGATTCTTGTAAATTTCAATAACAATCTGTTCCTCTACACGATATGACAGTCACTTTGCTTTTACTCAGACTTTCCTCTACATGATATGGCAGTCACTTTGCCTCTTACTCGGATTTTCAGAAATTTTGCATGACTGTATCCGAAAATTCCTTCACACAACTTGATCAAATATTCTATATGAGCTATATGTAGACATGCATAAATTCTATAGGTTTAAAACCTTTCATCGGATCTCCACGAATCGAACTTTCTTCAATGCAGCTAATCTTACAATCTCTTTTGTATCTACCCCTTTTGATGTTTGGGAATTCTCTGATGTTTTTTCGGCTGACGAGTACGAGCCATCTGTATTCACTGCATTTCTTGTAGCTTATTAAAGATGTCCTCGTACGAAACGATCGTACCGAGATTTTAATCCATTCTTGTTGCTTTTTTCCTATTTGTAATCACCCCACTTGTCGTATGGTTAACACCATATAGATTTCCGGTGCATCCTAGTTAAGGACCATATTCAAGTGAATTCTTTAGAATTCACTAGAATCTCAATTACTTAACCGTACATATATATATATATGTAATATATATATAAAATTCGCTGTGGAAAGACTTTTTGAACACTCTGTATATATATATATATATATATATATATATATATATATTATATTATATATATATATATATTATATATAATATATATATATATATATATATTCTATATATCATATATATAGATATTATATATATAACTATATATATATATATATATATATTTAAATATGGAAAGATTTTTGAACACTCTGTGTATATATATATATATATATATAGAGAGAGAGAGAGAGAGAGAGAAAAAATTCACTGTGGAGAGACTTTTTGAACACTGTGTATGTATATATATATATATATATATATATATATATAAATATTTACTGTCGAAGACCTTTTGAACACTGTGTATGTATATATTTATATAAAATTCACTGTGGAGAGACTTTTGAAAACTATATATATATATTATATATATATATAATTCACTGGGGAGAGACTTTAAACACTGTGTATATATATATATATATATATATATATATATATATATTATATATATATATATATATATGATATATATATATATATATATATTATATATATATAATATATATATATATATAAAATTCACTGTAGAGAGACGTTTTGAACTCGGTATATAAATCCTTAAAAATGTTTTAGCCCGAAGGCCGCGGCCATGCTGGGGCACCACCGATGAATGAGCTACACTAATTTGTGAATCTACCTGTGATACGTGGCACTTGATCAACAAGGGAGTTCGATTCTGCTGCCCGCATCCGCGTCTCCTGTCGTGAGGTAGGCTCATCTGGGACTCCCAACAAGAAGAGATCCAGTTTAGTTTTAAAGAAACCCACATCCACACCATGTAAGTCTCTCAGGCATTTAGGGAGGATGTTAAATAGCTGTGGTCCTCTGAAACCCAAGCTGTTGCAGTATCTGGACCTGTATTTTGATGGTGATGTTGGAATCCTTGGCACCATGCAGTGGCGCCCCGTTCTGCGGTTGGAGTAACTTTGAATGCCAAAGTTTGGGACAAGACCCTCCAGGATTTTCCAGATGTATATCACCGCATATCTCTCCCGCCTCCGCTTTAGGGAGAAGAGGTTAATACCTTCAGTCTTTCCCAGTAGCTGATATTTTGCATTGAGACGATTTTCTTTGTGTAGCTTCTCTGAATTGCTTCGAGTTCTGCTGTTAGTTTTATATTGTGTGGTGACCAAAGTTGGGAGCAGTAGTCCAAGCGGCTGAGGACGAATGTTTTCCATAGGACCATCAGTGTCTCCTTCTCTCCTGTTCTGAAAGTTCGGAGAATCCATCCAGCCAACCGTCTGCATTTTATCACCAGATTAGCAATATGCATTTGGAAAGATGCATCATTGCTCATGTCAATGCCCAGGTCACGCACTGATTTTGACTCAGGGATTGCAATTCTTCCTGGGCCAGTGTATTCAGTCTTCACGTCATTTACCTTTGTGTGCCAGTAACGCAGGGCCTGGAACTTACCTGCATTAAACTGCATGCTGTTGTCCTCAGCCCACCTGTATATTGTGTCCAGCTCATGTTGCAGATGCGCAATATTTTCAGGGTTTTGTATTGCGTGGGAGACTTTTGTGTCATCTGCATAGCTAGCAAGGGTGGTCATCGTAGCAACTGAAGGCATGTCTGAAAGGGCCACTATGAACATCAGTGTCCCCAAGACAGTGCCCTGTGGGACACCGCTTGTTATTTGCGTTTCCTTGGAGGTGGCTCCATTGCTCACAACTGCCTGTTTTCTGTCTTTTAGGAAGTTGTGCAGCCACTCTCCAAGTTTCCCGCCTATGCCGAGACCACGCAGTTTGTGACAGATCATACCATGGTCGACTTTATCAAAGGCTTTTGCAAAGTCGAGATATATTACATCCACATTTGAGCCATTTAGTAGCTGTTTCAACACCCAGTCATAGTGTTGCAGGAGCTGTGTTAGGCAGCCTCTACCTGGTCGAAATCCATGCTGGGTGTCAGACAGCAAGTCATTTTCTTCAAGGAACATGATTAGTTTCTTACGGACTATTCGTTCCATGACTTTGCTGATGTGTGAGGTCAGAGAGATAGGCCTATAATTTTTAGCATCTGCTCTGCTACCTTCCTTATGGATAGGGCATATTACCCCCTCTTTCAATTTGACTGGGAGCTTACCACTTGCAAGAAAGCTCTGAAAAAGAAGCTGTAGCGGTTTTGCAAGGGCTCGTTTGCACGATTTGAGAAGGATCGCTGGGAATCCATCAGGTCCAGCAGCTGAGTTTGTGTCAATCTCATCAATGGCTAGTGTGATATCATCATCTTCGATGTTGATGTACTCAATTTTTGTCTCTTTGGCCGCAGGTAAAGTGGCAAAGAATTCTTCTGGGTTGTTTACTTGCCTGTGTCCTAGAGGTGTAGTGAACCCACTTTGGAACTTTTCGTTCAGTATTTCACTTATCCTCGTGGGATTTCCTGTAAGAGAGCCATCTTTTTGGAAGAGAGGTCCTATTCTCTGGTGCACTGCGGCTGTCTCTTTGGCAAACTTAAAGAAAGCTTTAGGGTTTGATTTTATATTTTATATTACCCAAGCTTCTTTATATGCTCTCTCCTTTTCATGGGACTGATGTAGACTTTTCTCAGTTTCCATTAGCATTCTTTCGAGCCGAGACTTCTCACCACTTTTGGTGTGCTTGCTCAGGCGGTTTGCAATCCTTGTCCGTCGTCTCATAAGAATCCTCCTTTCTCTAGGGATCCTGTTTTTGTTCTTGTGTGTGCTGGCCCTGCACACTGGGACATATTTGTCACATATGGCTTGTATTATGGACATGAAGTGTTTGTGTTTCATGTTTATGTCCGGTGTGGAGAGACATTCAGGCCAATTCTGTTTGAGGATCTCTTTCTCAATCAACTTCCAGTTGGCTTTATGAAAGTTTAAGTTGGAGAGATGGTGGGTGCTTCGTATAGGCTGTGTGTCTACGGGGGATTTTGTTCCATACATAGACAGCTCTATTATGTTGTGATCCGAGATCATTGTCGGCATCACATTAACATTATGGATAATATCCATATTGTTTGTGAAGCAGAGATCCAGTATATTATCTGCCCTTGTTGGTTGCAGAACTATTTGCTCCATGAAAGAGGCATTTGTGAGATGGAGCAGGGACTCCACCTGTGCCTGCTGATGGTGTGTCATCCCTGGGAGCATCTGCCCCCCAGGCCATTCCACATTGGGGAGGTTAAAGTTACCCATGAAGAATACACTGTTGTGCTGTTCAAGGTTGGTGAGGATTCTCCTATTTTTGTTAGGCAGTCTTCAAACATGCCTGAGTGTTTTGGGGCATCTGGTGGGCGATATGTAGTGCATATGATGATATTCAGTTGTCGTATGTGTACAATTTGAGTTTCACATACTGAGTTTGAATATGACAGCAGGACCTGGGGCGTGAGGTTATCTCGGATGTACATTGCAACTCCACCATGGCTCCTCCCTTTTCTATCTGTGCGTATGACTGCATATTGCGGCATGTGTATTTCTGCATCACCTATATCGGGTTCAAGATGCGTTTCTGTGAGTGCCATGCATATAGCTTGATTGCATGTCACAAGGTCTCTCAGGAATGAGATTTTCCTTTTACAGTTTCCGCGCAGCAGCCCTCCTACATTCAGTAGAAATATTTTTGTGGTGTGTGTGTTGGTGTTGGTGTCTGTGGTGGCCATCCTGCATCTGTTGGAGGTGGCCTTATGTGGTGGTAGTTCCAGCTCTGCGCCTGCAGCCAGGTCAGCTGCTGAACAATTTTTTGTGCCATGCACAAAAAAGATTGCTGTTCAGCTGCCGCCCTTCTCACATGTGGGTGAAGCCGGCCACCTGTTGGGTTTCTGCGCACCACATCTGCATACCGTCTTTCAGTAGTGGTCAGTGCGCTTTTCCCTTCTTTTAACTTTTTCTTTTTGTTCTCCCTGAGGGAGGGACCTCTGTCTCGCGTCCGTGCGGTTTTGGTAGGGCTTCCGATGTGCAAAGCGACAGTTTGCACCTTCGACGCCGTACCAGCAGTCCCCCCTCAGGTAGAATTTGCAGATGTTTCTTTCTTTGGCCTTATAGTTCTTGCTGGAGTCCTTTTGTTTCCTCTGGACAGGGTTTCTTTTAGCTTTGATTTTGTCGCCTTTTACCTCCCGCTTCCCATCAATTTTAGGGTGCTTTTCTTTTCTTGTGGCCATCGCACCTCTTTGGTCTTCAGTTGTGGTGTTGGGAGCTGGACATGTGTCATTGTTTCCCTGTGTTCTAGGTTTCTCCGTTTGGTTCTGGATGTTTTCTTCATCCTTTTGGCCTTCCCTGGTGCCGTCACATCCTAGGATGATGTCCAGGGTGTCTACATGTTGCCTGATTAGAGCGTACGAACGGATAAATTCTCGCTTCTTTCGCTCTATCTGGGCGGTGGTTCTCGAAAAATTGTTGCTTTTCAGCGCCACTGCAATAATATTGTTCGGCGAGTCGTCCTCAGCAACCTTTCCAAGCGCGGACGAACAATTGCACCTCTCTCGCAGACCAGTTTCTTGCCATTTTCGACTAGTGAAATATAGGAACAGAGATAGAGATAGAGAAGGAAAGATAAGATGGAGAGGGAGAAGAGAAAGGAGAAAAGCCAGGGGGGGATAGAGAGAGAGACGAGGGGACTGTCCTGAGAGAAGAGAGAAAGAGAGAAAATAAAGAGGGGGCGCAGCAGAGGTGCAAGAGAGTGTAGTAAAGGGACAGAGAGGGTGGTGTAGAGAAAGAAATAAGGGGACAGAAGGGGAAAAGGAAAAGGGGTTTGACCTGTGAAGGAGCGGAGAGGAAAGAGACAGAGAGAGGGAGGGGAGTAACAGAGAGAGAGAGAGAGAAAAAGAGGGCGGTATATAGATACAAGAGAGAATGAGTGAAGTTGAGGAACTGAGAGGGGGGGTGAGATGTGAGAAAGTTGATCTGAGAGAGATGCAGAAAGAGAAACGATGGCAGAGGGAGAGAGAGGGAGGAGGGGAGAGTGAGAGCGGAAATAGAGGGTCTGGTGGATGGAGAGACAGATAAGGTATAAACTGTATGAGAGAGATAGAAAGAGAAGGAGAGAGTGTGTGGCAAATACGGAGGACAAATTATAAAGATAGAATAGCGCGTATTTTTATATCTTTTTTAATTATTATCTTCTGGTTGAAAGAACACTAATGATAATAAATAATAAAAATGTATGAGAGAGATAGAAATAGAAATGCAAGAAAGAGAAGGAGAGAGTGTGTGGCAAAAACGGAGGACAAAATATAAAGATAGAATAGCGCGTATTTTTATATCTTTTTTAATTATTATCTTCTGGTTGAAAGAACACTAATGATAATAAATAATAAAAATGTATGAGAGAGATAGAAATAGAAATGCAAGAAAGAGAAGGAGAGAGTGTGTGGCAAAAACGGAGGACAAAATATAAAGATAGAATAGCGCGTATTTTTATATCTTTTTTAATTATTATCTTCTGGTTGAAAGAACACTAATGATAATAAATAATAAAAATGTATGAGAGAGATAGAAATATAAATGCAAGAAAGAGAAGGAGAGAGTGTGTGGCAAAAACGGAGGACAAAATATAAAGATAGAATAGCGCGTATTTTTATATCTTTTTTAATTATTATCTTCTGGTTGAAAGAACACTAATGATAATAAATAATATTTTTCCTTACCTTACCGGCTGAGAGAATACTTACGTGATTCCTTTTTATAAGAAAGGAAGATAGATAGATAAGATAGACCTTTTATATTCCTTAATCGTATTTTGTAAACAAAAGGAATTAGAGTTCCGATTTCGTACATGCAAACAATTTAACGATACTTTCTATATTTTCCTAAGCGATTTGGTATTAAGCAGCAAATTTTTCAGAGGCTTTCAGAACACGCAGATATACGACATCAAAAACGAAAATATCCTTCTCAAAAATACTGTGTCTTGTTGATTCACAGACAAAGAATAAAATTCACTTCGATTTCGGGAAGTAACACACGTGCTTTTTAACACATGTATTCGCGAGGTATGTTCTAGTTGCAAATACTATATCAAAAGCGAAAATATTCTTCTCAAATACAGTGACTTGTTGTACTCTCACTTATATTCGCTTTGCAGACAATTTCGCTTCTAATAACATCGATCTCTGGAAGGACTTCTTTAATCTTTAGGAGAGACACGTTAACACACACTTGTTGTTAGTTCAGCGCCATCTTGTATGTATGTGTGTATATATATATATATATATATATAATATATATATATATATATAATATATATATATATATATATATATATATAATATATATATATATAAAATTGACTGTGGAGAGACTTTTTGAACACTGTGTATATCTATATATATAAAATTCTCTGTGGAGAGACTTTTTGAACACTGTGTATATATATATACATGAATTTCACTTTGGAAAGACCTTTTGAACACTGAGTCATGCAACCACACTCCAAGTTTTCCAGCTATGCCGAGGTCACGTAGTTTAAGGCATATCATACCATGATCCACCTTGTCAAAAGCTTTTGCAAAATCAAGGTAGATTACGTCCACATTTGATTTGTTGAGTAACTGCCTCAACACCCAGTCATAATGCTGTAAGAGCTGGGTCAGGCAGCTCCTACCTGGTCGGAAACCATGCTAGGTATTACTCAGCAAGTTATTTTCCTCAAGGAATGCGATTAGTCTCTTTCTGACTATCCGTTCCATGAATTTGCTGATGTGTGAAGTCAGAGAGATATGTATATATATATATATATATATATTTAAAAATTGAGGGAGATAAATTAATATTAATTTTAATATCAATTTAAAACCAGTAGTCCAGCATTCAAAAAATCTGAGGAGTCAGAGAAAATTCAAGTATATGTGTATATTGACAGGGCTGGCCTGCTAGGTAGCCGGCCAGAATACTAGAAGAAGATCATCAACGATCAAACTACAAGGGAAATTCTCTAGAGGAAGAATTCAGCGAACACCAGAACCAACTTTGGCGGGCAGGACATATGAAAAATTAAATAAATAACAGACTTAAATGCATACCTCGGTTTCGGTCTTAACAAAAGAATTACTTGCATAATTCAAGTGTCCGTGACTTCTTCAGTACATTCGGTCCTCGTGATGCAAACCGCAAGACTAACCCCAGCTCTCTGTGTCAAGACAGACACGTGCTTAGTCTTACTGATTACATCGGGAATAAAATTTCAAATGTCTTGGTTCTGGCGCGCTGAGAGACTCCTGAAGCGAAGGACTGCAGTGAATAATTCACTGCGGATAGTGCTTACAACTAGGGAACGTATTTATTTAAATATTTAAAAATTAAGGGAGATAAATTAATATTAATTTTAATATCAATTTAAAACCAGTAGTCCAGCATTCAAAAAATCTGAGGAGTCAGAGAAAATTCAAATATATGTGTATATTGGCAGGGCTGGCCTGCTAGGTAGCCGGCCAGAATACTAGAAGAAGATCATCAACGATCAAACTACAAGGGAATTCTCTAGAGGAAGAATTCAGTGTTCGCTGAATTCTTCCTCTAGAGAATTTCCCTTGTAGTTTGATCGTTGATGATCTTCTTCTAGTATTCTGGCCGGCTACCTAGCAGGCCAGCCCTGCCAATATACACATATATTTGAATTTTCTCTGACTCCTCAGATTTTTTGAATGCTGGACTACTGGTTTTAAATTGATATTAAAATTAATATTAATTTATCTCCCTCAATTTTTAAATATATATATATATATATACATATCTCTCTGACTTCACACATCAGCAAATTCATGGAACGGATAGTCAGAAAGAGACTAATCGCATTCCTTGAGGAAAATAACTTGCTGAGTAATACCTAGCATGGTTTCCGACCAGGTAGGAGCTGCCTGACCCAGCTCTTACAGGATACACCGGTCCACAGGGAATTTCAATCCCAGAGCCTAAGTCTGTGAGGGACCTGGGTATCGACATGAGTGATGATACCTCTTTCCAAGTGCACATTACCAGGATGGCGACAAAGTGCAGACGACTGGCTGGATGGATCCTTAGAACATTCAGAACAAGAGATAAGAAAACCATGATGGTTCTCTGGCGGACTTTCGTCCTCAGCCGCCTGGATTACTGCTCACAGCTATGGTCACCCACCAGTGTAAAGTAAACAGCGGATCTTTAAGCAATCCAGAGAAGATTCACAAAGAAGATCATCTCTTTGCAACAGTTCAGCTACTGGGAAAGGTTGAAACAGCTAAGACTCTACTCCCTGGAGAGAAGACGGGAGAGGTATGCAGTAATATATGTCTGGAAGATCCTGGAAAGAATTGTGCCAAATTTTGGCATTGTAAGCTACACCAATGCTAGAACGGGACGACACTGCATAGTGCCAAAGATCCCAGCAATGACATCACGCTTCAGGACCAGCTTCTGCAACAGCCTGGGTTTCAAGGGCTTTTTAATATTCTCCCAAAGAGTCTGAGAAACTTGCACAAAGTGGATGTAGCAGTTTTTAAATCAAACCTGGACATCTTCCTGTCAAGAGTCCCAGATGAATCTACCTCATGGCAGGAGGTGCAAATGAGAGTAGCTATATCAAACTCTATTCTTCATCAAGTGCCACATATTAGACGAGGTTCGTCGTAAAAACAGTGTAGTACAAGACGGGGATGCATCAGCATGGCCGCAGCTCTGAGCTGAAACTAGAAAGAAAATACACACACATATATATATATATATTATATATATATATATATATATATATATATATAATATATATATATATATATATATAATTTTCACTATGGAGAGACTTTTTGAATACTGTGTATATATATATATATACATATAAATTTCACTGTGGAGAGACTTTTTGAACAATGTGTGTATATATATATATAAAAAATTCATTGTGGAGAAACTTTTTGAACACTGTGTATATATAATATATATATATATATATATATATAAAATTCACTGTGGAGAGACCTTTGAACACTGTGTATATATATGTATATAGAATTCACTGTGGAGAGACTTTTTGTACACTGTGTATATATATATATATATATATATATATAATAATAAATATTAGGGAATAAATCCAAATTTACAGGGAAAAATCAGATTTAGGATTGGATCCAATTTTAAAGTAAAATATAATATAATATTAATTAGAGACAAAACCACTATTATGCAAATCAAACAAAGAAAGACTTAATCCAATACATAAAAAATTTTATATAAATTAAATATAATTAAGATATCCACTACGATCGTTTCTTGTCACTTCTATGGACATTCATCAGGTGGTTTCTAGACCTAAAATATAATCAATATTTTTAAGATATAAATTTGAAATGACTAATATATATAAAATATAAAATTATCAATGAAAATATATATAATCAAGAACTAAAATAACCTCTATAAACAATTGTATATAATGAAACCTAGTATTTAAATTCACATATTTAAAGATGAAATAGCTAATTTCAAAAAACAAAAAAACAAAGAACAAAAAATAAAAATATATATACACACATGCTCATGCACATATATCCATGTATGTATATAAACATATCTAAATACTTACACAAACTAACACACACATATATAATCTATACATACACATAAACATATAGACAAAGATAAATTTATAATGTAGCCGTATACTTCTACACATTACTTATTCATACTCCCACACACATACATACAATCACTCATTCATTCATAAAAATATTCTCTCAGGATGATAATAACACAGAGGAAATATAACATCCAGTAGCCGCAGATACTCAACCACAAACTTATAGAATATTTCATTCTTAGTAAATATTAAATACTATATACTATATATGTAATAACCATATATAAATACGTAAACAAACACACACACTATATATTCTATATACTATATGCATGTAATAAACATATATAAATACGTAAACAAACACACACACACGTATATTATTTTACATACACAAATACATAAAGACATGTTTCAACACTTTAATAATGCATACTCACACACACACATATACAATCAATCATTCATACATAACCGTATTCACACTGCAATACTCAACACAGAGGAGGAACAAATCCAGTAGACACAGATACTCAGCTACATACTATCGGAATATTCCTTACTTAGTAATAATTATAAAAAAATACTATAATTACTATAAACAAATTTATGAATGGGAATATTATCTTATATCAAATTATTCTATTATTAAACATAGCCTAAACCATTTTAAATCGAAATCCTATCTATTATCAAAGTTTGTCTAAATTATTTAATAACTAATAACAAAGAAAAATACGATAAATAGATCACTACATAAACAACAAGATTAACATAAGGAGAATATTATTATTCAAAGGTTATACATATTAAAAATTACAATTTGGAGATCTTAAAAAATACGTACCTTCTATGCATTTTGAACTTGAATAAAATTGAATGACAAACATCTACAGCGTTAAGAAATTACGTTATCAACAGAAATAGAATAAACTTTTATAAATTCTTTGCGCGTGATGAACCAACTTTATTTTAAAGATTATGAATGGAATAATATGTTTATCATCGTAAATAGAATGAATTTACAACTATTCTATAATAAAATAAGAGTGATAAACGAAAACCCAAACAAAACAAATATAATGATCAAAACCACCCATTACAAGATACCAAGAACAAACCTATATAGCAATCTCCCCATCTATACATTCACACACATATACACACACATATTTACACCCACCCACACCATATTACATATACACACTCACACATACATATACATACGTACAATACTCGATATATACACAAATATTCACACCCACACCCATACAAATAAATAAATAAATAATATACATCCATAAATATATATACATATATATATATATATATATATATACACACACATCATCAAATACACATATATATAAACACACACATTCACAAAAAAAAATCAATAAATATTTATTATATGTATGTATGAGTGTGTACACGCATACGGATGCAATCGCGCGCACAGGCAAGCCTGCATGTATACATGTGCATGCACAAGCACACGCATTTACATGTGCACGCATTCACACCCGCATCTACACATGCACTTGTACACGCGCACACGTGCACACACGCACATGCATATTCACGGACACCCTCCCATACATCTATATATACGTATATATGGCTACATCACAAACCTACCCAGAATAAATAAATCTGCCATAATCACCATCCCAATCTAATGTTACAAGGGATTGGAAACATTCACAATATTAGGGGACAACCATCCAAATGCACCCCTATGCATTCAACAACATTGTGGCTCCCATTCATCCATTCAACCCATATCAGGTTATACCCATATAAGCCATAAATTAATATTATAGTATATATATGAATGTAAATAGACATATCTAAATACGTACACATCCACATACACATATATATATCTCTATACATACACATATACATATAGACACCGATATAATATTCATTAAAAATAACCATGATAATGAAACCCACATAAAAATTAAATGACTAAAATCACCAATTATTAAATACACAATACAAATCTATATAGCAATACCCCCACACTATAAACTATTTCCCACCCCCACATCCCCACCTAAGACTAATATTCATAACAAACCCATACTACACAAAACATTTATAGTACAACCACACACACGCATACACAATATAATAAAATACCAAACTCACACATGCACATATATATATATATACACATATACACATACACATGCACAAATACGTATATACACACACACACATCTACATACATATACATACACATATACACACACATATGTACACACACCTACACCAACACATATACATACTCATACTACTATACATACATACAATACTCGATATATACACCAATATATACACGCCCACATCATCCAAATAAATAAATATATATACATATATATGTATAAATATATATATATAATACACATCAACAAATAATCAATATACAAAACACCACACATTCACATAAAATTATAAATAAATATAAATAAATGTCTATATACTACAATACATAATAGAGGTAAATAAAAACAAAAAAATAAATAATAAATAAATAAATAAATCTAAAATAAATCTAAAAATAATAAAATTGTAACTTACCAGACTCATGTGTCAATAAACAGTATATATTTAAGATACATTAATAAGAAATTACTTAATACAATGAAAAACCATCTATATCTAACTATAATTAAAACCTAAACTACATAAATAAATAAATTATTATAAAAGTACTCTAGACACTTAAAATTTATAATACTAGAATAAAAACCCATAAAAGGGATCTATTTAATGTTATTAAATAATTATTGTTTATCAGGAAACTTATTATATAAGTAAAGTAACCTGTGTCTGCATTTTATTTGCGCTCTTCACCTGTATTCAGTAAATTATCTACTTATAAAATAAAATTTCCTTAAAATCATTAGAGCATAAATAACAAAAATTCGCTCCTATAGTATATGATTTAGGTTTTACAAATTATTTCCCAAGATAAATTATAATTAATATTTTGTGAATTAAGTCTCCAAATGTACTTGCTAAGTCCAGTAGTAGAGTTGATTAAGTTTTTATTTTTAAAAGAATTCAGATGTTGTGCGATTCTTAATTTTATTTTTAGAGGAAGTAGACCCTATATAAATCGCTTTTGGGTAATTATTATTCTTAAAATTATTATCATGTAATGTAATATACATTTATACACTACATCATTAATATTGCATTTGTTATTTAATTTACATTTAGATTCATCTCTACCATTACAGTTAATATATGTCTTATCTTTATTATTAGTATTATTAAATAATTTATTTTTATAAAAAATTATTCAGTTTAAATTTGTTAAATAAGAAGAAAGATGAATGTGTACCAACATTATTAGTGGTGGAATACCTACTCCAAAATTATTACTAGAGAAAATGTCTTTATATTTACGATTATCTCGAATAAAAGTTCGATAATATCTAAAATCTCTTTAATAATATTCGTTTTAACTTGATCACCATAAGGAACTATTAACCAAATTTTATTCTTATTTACCTTCTTATTATTATAACTGTCATTAATATTGTATTTATATTTCTTTATCATATTACCATTATTACTATTATCAGATGTATATTTATGTAAAACATTTAAAAAGAATATTAATGTTATTAATTTTATTATTATTTTATATTATTATTATTATAATTATTATTATTATTATTATTATTATTATTATATTATTATTATTTTATATTATTATATTTTTATTATTATTATTATTTTTATTTTTTATTATTTTTATTTTTATAATTTCTAATAATTACTAAGTAAGGAATATTCCTATAAGTATGTAGCTGAGTATCTGTGTCTACTGGATTTGTTCCTCCTCTGTGTTAGAGTATTGCAGTGTGAATACGGTTATGTATGAATGATTGATTGTATGTGTGTGTGTGTGAGTATGCATTATTAAAGTGTTGAAACATTGTCTTTATGTATTTGTGTATGTATAAATATATACGTGTGTGTGTGTTTGTTTACGTATTTATATATGTTTATTACATGCATATAGTATATAGAATATATATGTGTGTGTGTGTTTGTTTACGTATTTATATATGGTTATTACATATATATAGTATATAGTATTTAATATTTACTAAGAATGAAATATTCTATAAGTTTGTGGTTGAGTATCTGCGGCTACTGGATGTTATTTTCCTCTGTGTTATTATCATGCTGAGAGAATATGTTTATGAATGAATGAGTGATTGTATGTATGTGTGTGGGAGTATGAATAAGTAAATGTGTAGAAGTATACGGCTACATTATAAATTTATCTTTGTCTATATGTTTATGTGTATGTATAGATATATATAGTGTTGTGTGAGTTTGTGTAAGTATTAGATATGTTTATATACATACATGGATATATGTGCATGAGCATGTGTGTATATATAGTTTTATTTTTGTTCTTTGTTTTTTTGATTTTTGAAAATTAGCTATTTCATCTTTAAATATGTGAATTTAAATACTAGGTTTCATTATATACAATTGTTTATAGAGGTTATTTTAGTTCTTGATTATATATATTTTCATTGATAATTTTATATTTTATATATATTAGTCATTTCAAATTATATCTTAAAATATTGATATATTATAGGTCTAGAAACCACCTGATGAATGTCCATAGAAGTGACAAGAAACGATCGTAGTGGAATATCTTAATTATATTTAATTTATATAAAATTTTTTATGTATTGGATTAAGTCTTTCTTTGTTTGATTTGCATAATAGTGGTTTTCGTCTCTAATTAATATTATATATATATATATATATATATATATATATACAAGACAAAACATCTCCAGAATTGAGTAACCCCAGAGGGCATTCACTAAACAAATTAATGGCATGGCCGCTCTCGATTATTGGGATCGCCTTAAAGCCTTGAAACTTTACTCCATCCAGCGTCGCCGTGAGCGGTACATCATTTGTACGATGTGGAGAATATACCGCCAACTTTGCCCAAATGACCTTAACATTAGCTTCAAGGTTCATCCAAGACTGGGACCACGGGCCATACGACCCCTGCCCAATTCAAGATCACAACATACATGTATACTGCAACATAATTTCTTTTCCTCAACAGGCCCTGCCCTATTTAACATTGTCCCGAGGGAGATCAAAGAGGAAAAGGATCCCATCAACTTTAAACGGAGTCTGGATAGATTCCTTCAAAGAATACCAGATAAGCCACCCATAACTGGATACAACTCACCCAACAAGAACTCACTACTTGAACAAAACTTGATAGAACTTGCCCAACAAGAACTCACTACATGAACAAAAATTTGACTCAAACAAAACTTGCCTTAAACAGGATTCGAATAATCCTATCAGGTGGTGCTGATTAAGTTAGACATGGCCTGGACCAATCTTTGGTCGAAACATATCTAAGTTTATCTAAGTCTAATTATAATATTCACTGTGGAGAGACTTTTTAAAGATTGTGTATATATACTATATAATATATATATATATATGAAAATTCATTGTGGAGAAATTTTTGAACAAATTGTGTATATATTATATATATATTAAAATTGAACTGTGGAGAGAATCTTTGAACACTGTGTATTATATTATTATATATATATATAATATATTATATATATATATATATATATATATATATATAAATTTCATTGTGGAGAGAGACTTTCTGAACACTGTGTATTTATATATATATATACATATATATGTAATTCACTGTTGAGAGTCTTTTTGAAGACTGGTGAATATATATATATATAAAATTCACTGTGGAGAGACTTTTTGAACACTGTGTAAATATATATATATATATATATATATATTAAAATTCACTGTGGAGATCCTTATTGAACACTGTATATATATATATATATATATATATATATATATATATATATATATATATATAATATTCAATGTGGAGTGACTTTTGAACACTGTATACTATATATAATATATATATAATATTCACTGTGGAGAGATTTTTGAACACTGTATATATATATATATATATAATATATATATATATATAAAATTCACTGCGGAGAGACTTATTGAACACTGTGTATATATATTATAGATATATATATATATATATATATATATATATATATATATATGTATAATTGACTGTGGAGAGACTTCTTGAACATTGTGTGTATATATATATATAATGACTGTGGAGAGACTTTTTGAACACGTGTTTTATCTGTATATATTATATATATAATTCACGTTGGAGAGACTTTTTTAACACTGTTATATATATATATATATATATATATATATAATTTTAATAATATATATATATTATATTATAATATTATATATATATATATAATCAATAAATGGTGGGTTTTGTGTTGACGCACTGGAGAAATGATAATAAGGAAAATTTTCTTTTAAAAATGCAGAATGCTCAAATTGGAAGACTTTTAATAACATGAGAAAATGATAAAATATATAAATGTATATTTATTCAAACGGTTTCGTCATTGTATGACTTGTCAAGAATATTTATGTTTTAAGCAGTTTTTTTTTAAATTAGAAAGGGGAAAAAAAGAAATTGCATTGTTTTTTGTAAAGATAAATGATAAAAATGTACAAAAAAATTAAACAATAAGTTCCTATACCTTGTGAGTTCGTTGTGTATCTTTTGCTTTTTATGGTTGTTTACGAAAAATTACCTTTACTTTTTAAGTCCAAAGGGATTAAGAGCAGTGTTGTGTTTGTGGTTGTTAAAATTTCAGCATGTTGCAGGACAGAAGTAGTAGTAAATTGTGGTCCTGGTTCTTCAGTTCCTGTTTGTGAGTAAGGGGAGACAACTCTTTTGAGTTCTTCAATAACCCAAATATAAAACTATCATTTTAGCTTCATTTGCATATCTTTTTTATATAATTGCTTGTTAACTTAACTTCAGATTTTAACACTTTATTTACATTATTTTCTAATAATATAATCTGCATAGACAATTGCATTTCAAATGGTCATACATTTATAATAAAAATGATAGTAATAACAACATAGTAAAATGATATTTAAAGAATATAAGTTTAGCTTGAAGTGATGATGCATGGTATCTTTATATATTTGTGTTAGTCCATCCATGAAAAGTGAGGTAGAGAAAGGAAGTTTGACACGAGGAGTTTGCATATTAAGTTGTGTTTGGAATTTTTCAATAAGAGATTCTCCTTGTTAATTCTCTCCTGTGTGGTGATCCCGTCTTTACATTGTAGATAATTAGGGATATATAGAATTTGGGGTTTAGAGACTTTTTCAACACTGAGTCTAAGTGGTCACTCAGTGGAATTTGTCGGTATTCCGGGAGAGTTATTTGTTCTTTATGCACCGTTATCGTTTAGTAACGGGAGACTCGTTGTCCAACATAATTATGTTGGCAACCAGCGCATTGTGAGAACGTAGATAAGGTTCTCGGAGGAACAGAGAAGTTAGACTTGATTTTAAACTTCGTACCTTTTTTAAGGTAAATTCAGACCTTCAAGTAGAAAGGGGCAGGTACCAACATTGTGAGCGTGCACATTTTTTTACTGTTGGGGGTGGATGTGGTGTTGTGAAGTTTGAATTTTGTTCAAGAGTTTTTTTAAGATTTGTGTTGCTTTTGCATTTGAGGATTTTGGTGTATTTATAATGTTTTTCATTTTTGGGTCTGTTTGACAGTAGACTGAGGTTTTTGTATGATGGGGTGTATGCTTCGATATTTTTGGTTTTTGGGTGGAAATGTATGGAAGTATTTTGAGGTTGTGTGTGGTGTTAGGTTGGGTGGTTTCGGTGTAGTGTTGTCTAGTTTTTGGCGCGTTTTATTCCATACCTATAAGGGTGGAGGGATATTGACGTTGTAATAGTGTTTTTTTTTGAGGTCTTGAAGGCGTATTCTCGTGTTTTTGAATCCGAGACAATGGTGCATACCTTTAAGTAAATTGAAAGGCTCCAGAGATGTTAAAATTTGGCTGGTATCGCGCCTAAAATTTCTTATTGGTCATAATAAAGAGGTCACGTGAATGTGGTCATAATAGAGAGGTCACGTGAATGTTTAGAATGAATTTTGGTGTAGGTGGTGTATGGAGTTTTCGAAAATAGCGTTGTTGAAAATTCTTATTGTTCAGGCTGGTCAGTAGACGTCATGTGGATATTTGAATAGCTTTTTAGTGCGTAGTTAGGGAGTGTATTTTCCGCTTGACTGAATTTGAGCTGGAAAAGTAAGTTCGTTTAGGACAGGAAGAGCTATATGTATGTATGTGTGTGCTCGTGTGTGTGTGTGTGTGTGTGTGTGTGTGTTTGTGTGTGTGGTGTGTGTGTTTATATGTATGTTGGGGCGCGCGCGCGTGTATATATGTGTGCGTGTGTGGGTACAATTTTCAATATTTATAGTTCTGCTGGCCTTGTGCCTGTATCAGGAAGCAACGTGTTTGTGTGAAGTCAATATTTAAGTCATTTAAAAAATAGTGTTGGATGTTTTGCACCCGTATCAAATTATGTGTATGTGTGGAACCATATGTTTGCGTGTGTCATGGTGTTAATATCTGGGTAAAAGTGTGTGTAGGGTGTGTGTAGGTGTAAGTGTGTTTGTTGTGGGTTCGTGTTAGGGGGATGTGTTTAGAAGTGGTCTGTATTTATTAATAAGGTGGGATTCCATGGTTATTCGCTGGGTATGAGTGGCATTGTCTTTAAATTTGTAGAGGGGAAAGATTCTAAAATTGGGATGAAGTTGTGCGGCACAGGTATCAATATGTGCACTAAGTGCTATTTTTCTGTATTCCTGTATTTTTATTTGGGATCTATGGACAGTCATGCGTTGGCGGAGGCTATTTTAGTTTGGCCTATGTAGTGTTCATTAAAGTCCGAGCAAGTTAAGACATATACTAGGTTTTCTGATGCGCATGTGAAGTTGTGTTTTACTGTGAAACGTTGTCCTTGTTTAAAAAGGAATTCCGGACCTTCTATTAGGTGATGCATGTACCACAGTTGGGTCTATTGCATTTGTTTACTCTGGGTTTAGTTGTTGTGGTTGCAGTACTTTGGCATTGTTAGGATGGTTTTCAATGATTTGTGTTGCCTTTTGCTCTTTATGATTTCGTGTGTTAGGAGGATTTGGTTCATTCTATGGTCCTTTTTTAATACAGGAATGTTCTGGAGGATGGTGTCAAAAGCTTCATTGTTGAGGGGGTTGTGTGTAGAGATGTATGGTAGAGTATGGGGTTTCGATGTAACAGCTTTTAGGGGTCTAAGTTCCTGTGTGCTGAGTTTTAGGGCGCGTTGGATCCCATTGTCAATTAGTGACGTGGGGTATCTCTGCTTGTTAATGTGTCCTTAGATTCTTGTAGACGTAAGAGACGGTGTTTTTATTGGAGACTATAATGCAAATTCTCTTGGCTAAGTTTTAGGGAATGTTAATTTTAATGTGTCTAGGGTGGCATGAATTGGAAGGGAGGTATTGCTTGGAGTCTGTGGGCTTGTAGTATATGTCTGTTTCTATTTATTTGTTGTGAATTTTAATGAGGATGTCGAGGAAGGGAATTTGTTGAGGGCTGTATTCCATTGTGAAAATAATGTTTGTGTTGAGCCCATTTATAAGGGTGTGAAATTCTTTAAGTTTCTCGATGGTTTCGGGCCAAAGGATGAAGCAGTCATCAAGATATCTCTTCCAGTTCTTCTCTATGTGTGTGTGGAGAGTGATGCCAAATTGGTTAAGAACGTTATTATAGAGGGTGATTTCCAGGTATCCCATGACTAGGTTGGCATAAATGGGAGCTGTTTCCTTTCCCATTGCCGTCCCTGATTTCTGTCTGTAGAATTTGTCGTTGAAGGTGAAGAAATTATTCTCTAAGATGAATTTGAGTCCTTCTAAAATAAATTCCTTTTTGATGCGGTGTGGGAGTTCCTTGGAGTAATTATCCAGCCAGAATTGGATAGCTTCTATTCCTAGGTTGTGAGGGATGTTGGAGTAAGATTAATTACATCGAATGTTACTAGCAGGGTTTGTTCAGCAAGAAGTGTATTGGGGAGGTGGTTGAGCATATCTAGATCGTCCCTTATGTAGCTTTTAATGTGTTTGAGGAAGGGATTAAGAAGGGTATCAATGAAGTTGCTAAGGCGGCGGGTTTCGCAAGCGGGACCTGCTATTATAGGTCTCAATTTGAGGTCATTTGGTGAGGGGACATTGATTACAGAGTTTGTGGCTTCCTGCATGCCTTACTTATTAATTCGCTTTTATGGATTTTGGGAATACCGTAGAAGAGGCTGGTTTTACTAGTGAAATTTGTGATGAAGTTGAATTCTTGTTAGTGAGTTTCTTCTTTGTTGGGGTTGATCAAGGTTTTTAAGTTTCTCATAATTTTCTGTTGATTGTAGTGTTCAGCCTTTTCGTAATATGTTCCATTTTCCAAGGTGGAGAGTGCTAAGTTGATATAGTATTCTGTCTCCATTAAGACTACTGCACTTCCTTTGTCGGCCTCTTTAATGGTGATAGATCTTTCATTTTTTAATTTGTTTAATTCTTCCCTCCCACTCTTTCTTGTTGAGGTTTGGTTTGGGTTTTGGTTTGTGTAAGTGTTGGTAGGGAAGTTTGTAATGTGCTCACAGAATTCGTCTAGGATTTTATTTCTACCTTTTGGTGGGGTGTAGTTGCTTTTATTTCTAGCTAGTGACTCATCCTCATTGTGCTGGTCGAATAGTTCCTCACTAAGTCTAATTTTCTAATTTTCTACAAAATTCTGTAATGTCTTCCTTCATTTCGTAGTAGTTTGGACGTGGGGGGGGGTTTGAATTTAAGACCTTTGGAGAGTAAGTTTCAGAAGGTGGGTTGGGTTCTGTATTGGTTAAATTGATGACTTTAATTAGTTTCTGTTTCTCTTCCCTGTCCTGTGTTATTTTGTTTGCCTGTATCTGTGTGCTGTGTCTAAAAATGGTTGGGGTAGAGGGGTTGTCTGTTGGTGTTAAGAGGTCCTGTGTGTTGTTATATTCCTTGTTGTGAAATATGGTTCGGGTTCGTGGTTGTGGATAGAATGGGGTGTTCCTGTATTGCGGGTGTTGGTGTGTGTTTTCTTTGTGTCATGTTGGATTGGGTGATATGAGTGGCCTACGTGGGTGCTTGTATCGAGTGGTATGGGATTGTTGTGTATTGTGAGAGTTGAGAAAGTGAAAATTACCTTGTTGTCCCCTCGTGGTGTGGACGTTTTGTGTCTATCCTGGTAGTGGTATCCTCTTTTATTTGTTAATAAGGTATTCGAGTAGTTGTTGATTTGTGTGTATAGTGTCTCCTTGAAGGGGGAAATTCGTTAATGTAATTCTGGTGGTGAGGGTTTCCAGGGTTTCTTGTTCCTCCTTATGGACGTGGGGTAAGAAGGTACATCTTCAATATGCTGTTTCCTTCTTTTGTTCGAGGTTGGAGGGTTGGCGGAGTAGTTGTGTGGTTGGGTTCCTGGTTTTCCCATTTTTATGAACGGGTTATTGGAAGAGTAATCCGTTTTGAAAGTCGATTCATAGTTTAGAACCAGGTGGCACTTTTTTCCAGCGTTGTGGGGATTTTAGTTCCTCTTTGTTGCAGTCATCTTTCCATAACTTGGAGATCTTCTCTATGTGGAGGCTTTCGGCCTTGTTATTTATTACGAGGAGGATCTCTTCGTCGATTGTTTTGACTCTTTCCTCATTTGTTTGGGCCCTTAATTTGAGAAGTTCAATCTCTCTTTTCAGTCTCTCTAATGCCATTCTTTCCCTAAGTCGTCTTTGAGGTTCAGGTTCATTGGGAATAGCTTTTATTGTATTTTGCGGGGAAGAGTTAGAGGGGTAGAGTTCATCCATTTTTCGTATATCTCGGCCTTGTTATTTCTAATCATTTTCCAGAAGGAAAACTTTCTGTCTCTGAGGGTTTATTCCATTCTGGGATTATGTGATTTTTCAGTTTGTATGAATCAATTTGACATGGTTCTTCTTGTTTTTTGGCTGGGTTGGTGGTGGTGAAAAAGGTGTGGATCGTATCACACAGAGTTTGTAGCTTATCGCCGATTTCGGAGGGTTTGTGTCCAGTAATGGTTTCCTCATTAGTGGAGTCCAATTTGTTGACTAGTACAGAGAGGTCATCATCATCATTGTTCGACCGTGGTCGAGACAATGGAATTACTATGTTACGCCAGACTTCACGGTCCATCATAGCATACGGAGGTCCTGTTGCTGATGCCTGTATCCCTGGAGATTACATCAGGGTAGGGGAGTGTGCGCCCTCTGGTATTGCGAGTAGATGGCTTCCAGAGAAGAGTAGAAATTACTTCTTTTTCAGCTCTACAACAATGTCCAGCAAACTGGACTCTCTTACCTTTCACAAGAATGACACAGGTGGTAATTTCCCATATATTTGCATTTTGGTTGGATGGCGCTTCCACGAGAGATTTTGAGCTCTCATAAGGAGGCGAGTGTAGGTTCCATCCAACCGCCTCTCAAGCTTCTTTGATAACGTCCAGGTTTCTGAGCCATATAGTAGAATTGGTTCGACTGTGGCTTTGAATATTTTAAGTTTGAAGTCTCTACTTAGATTTGATGACCAGATCTTATGCATGTCATTACAGGCTGACCAGGCCATACCCTTTCTAGTTAGAAAGTCTTTTCCAGATGATGATATGTATGACCCAAGATATTTATAATCAGAAACCATATTTAAAGGCGCACTGTTGAGAGTGTGGATGATGCAATCACTGTTGGACAGGCACTTGTTTATGTATTCAGTTTTGGCCTCATTGAGGTAAAGACCTACACAATTTGAGGCTTGTTCAAGAGATTGTAAAAGAGACTGGGCATTGGAGAGAGAATCACTGATAAGAGCGATGTCGTCAGCAAAGTCAGTGTCTGTCAAGTACTCAGCTGGGTGTCTGGAACTTCTTCTTGGTTTTATTTCAAAGCCCTGCCAGAGATGGTATCAACTGACATACGTAGCACATAATCAACAACAATGATGAAAAGAAATGGGGCGAGTGTGTCTCCCTGCAGTATTCCGGCTTTGATTGAGAAAGATGATGTTTCTCCATCAGGGGTTAAGATGGTTGAAGACGTATCTGTGTAGAGGACCTTGATGGCAGAAATAATTTTGTCTGGTATCCCATAGAGCTTAAGGATTTCAAATAGAGAGGTAGGTGTTGATGTTTTTGAGTTCCTGTAGGATTTCTTCGTTTAAGTTGATTAGGGTAGTTTCAGTTTTTGTAGGCATTTTCTGTATCTCATGCGGGGATATGATATTTAAAAAAGGAGATGTCGAACACGAGTTGTGATATATAAAAAGAGGAAATGAAGAAAATGCTGACAAAATAATTTAAGTAAGGGAGAGTGTATTTAATTAGGTGAAAGTTCTTTTTTTAAAGAAAAAAGAGAAAAATTGGGTTAGAATACAATGTTCATTTTTGTGAATGATTTCAGTGTATAAGAAAAAAAGGAAGAGTCTTTTACAGTGTTCTGTTTCAGAATAAGATATTTAGTAAAAGCGTGTAATATACAGTTTTTGAAATACAGGAATACAGAAAAATAGCACTTAGTGCACATATTGATACTGTGCCGCACAACTTCATCCCAATTTTAGAATCTTTCCCCTCTACAAATTTAAAGACAATGCCACTCATACCCAGCGAATAACCATGGAATCCCACCTTATTAATAAATACAGACCACTTCTAAACACATCCCCCTAACACGAACCCACAACAAACACACTTACACCTACACACACCCTACACACACTTTTACCCAGATATTAACACCATGACACACGCAAACATATGGTTCCACACATACGCATAATTTGATACGGGTGCAAAATATCCAACACTATTTTTTGGAAATGACTGTAAATATTGACTTCACACAAACACGTTGCTTCCTGATACAGGCACAAGGCCAGCAGAACTATAAATATTGAAAATTGT
Organism: Octopus sinensis; assembly: GCF_006345805.1. Lineage (NCBI taxonomy): Eukaryota > Metazoa > Mollusca > Cephalopoda > Octopoda > Octopodidae > Octopus > Octopus sinensis. Next base: position 11,126 of record NW_021835407.1, on the reverse strand, counting down.
ACCCACACACGCACACATATATACACGCGCGCGCCCCCCAACATACATATAAACACACACACACACACACAAACGCACACACACACACACACACACACACGAGCACACACATACATACATATAGCTCTTCCTGTCCTAAACGAACTTACTTTTCCAGCTCAAATTCAGTCAAGCGGAAAATACACTCCTTACCTACGCGCTAAAAAGCCATTCAAAATATCCACATGACGTACTGACCAGCCTCCTGAACAATAAGAATTTTCAACAACGCTATTTTCGAAAACTCCATACACCACCTACACCAAAATTCATTCTAAACATTCACGTGACCTCTCTATTATGACCACATTCACGTGACCTCTTTATTATGACCAATAAGAAATTTTAGGCGCGATACCAGCCAAATTTTAACATCTCTGGAGCCTATTTTCTTACCCCAACACCAACTTCCATTCAAACATACACGTGACCCCTTTATAATGACCAATCAAAATTGTATTGACCATTGTCCACAAGAAATTTAGGCGCGAAACCAAGCAAATCTCAAACAACTCCGGAGCCTTTTTTTTCACATATAAGAGACAGCAAACCCAACATAAAGTCAGATAAGAGAAAAAAATCAATCAGAAAGGAACTCTATCTCACTCAAAATATCTTTTGATAAGCATAACAGATGCGCAACCGGTAAACTCTTACTTATTTTATTCTACACTGAAATCTGACATTAAAATTTTCCACAAAAAAACTGTATATTACACGCTTTTACTAAATATCTTATTCTGAAACAGAACACTGTAAAAGACTCTTCCTTTTTTTCTATACACTGAAATTATTCACAAAAAATGAACATTGTATTCTAACCCAATTTTTCTCTTTTTTTTTCTTTAAAAAAAGAACTTTCACCTAATTAAATACACTCTCCCTTACTTAAATTATTTTGTCAGCATTTTCTTCATTTCCTCTTTTTATATATCACAACTCGTGTTCCACATCTCCTTTTTTAAATATATATATATACTCAGTGTTCAAAATGTCTCTCCACAGTGAATTTTATATATATATATATATATATAGTTTTCAAAAAGTCTCTCCACAGTGAATTCTATATATATATATATCTATATAT
>NW_021835407.1:0-7500 GCF_006345805.1 Octopus sinensis | reverse complement strand
TTCTTCTGTGTGTGTTACCAGAGCGGCATCATCAGCAAATAACATCTCCTTGATCAGGACGTTTCTGATTTTGGTCTTGGCACGCAGGCGCGAGAGATTGAACAGTTTCCCGTCACTTCTACTGTGCAGAAACACTCCATCATCTGATGTCTGAAAGGCATGTGAAAGTAAGAGCGTGAAGATGCCAAACAATGTAGGAGCGAGGACACAACCTTGCTTTACCCCGTTTTTTATTTGGAAGGCGGCTGATGTTGAACCGTTGTGCTATATGGTGCCTTGCATGTCATCATGGAAAGACTTGATGATCCTCAGCAGCTCTGGTGGACATCCGATTTTTTGGAGCAGGATGAAGAAGCCTGTTATGCTTACCGATTCAAAAGCCTTTGTTAGATCAATGAAGGCCATATATAATGGCATTCTCTGCTCTCTGGACTTCTCCTGAAGTTGGCGTATGGAGAATACCATATCGATAGTTGATCTGCTTCTTCTAAAGCCACACTGCGATTCCGGATAGATTCGAGAAGCAAGTAGTTGTAGCCTGGCCAGGATAACGCGGGCAAAGGTCTTTCCGACAGTGCTTAGAAGGGATATACCACGGTAATTGTTACAATCACCACGGTCACCTTTGTTTTTGTAAAGCGTAATGATGTTAGCATCCCGCATATCCTGAGGGACTGTACCCTCTTCCCAGCACTGACACAGAAGCTCATGAAGGTGCCGAAGCAGGATGGTGTTTTTGCCGGCTTTGATGATCTCTGAGGGGATGCCGTTTTTTCCCGGAGCCTTATTTCTTGCTAGGGAGTCAACAGCCTTGGTGAACTCTGCTATAGATGGCGGACTGTCAAGTTCGCACATGACTGGCAAGATCTTGACGCTCTCGACTGCAGCCTCAGCCACTGTGGTCTCCCGTGAGTAGAGATCCTGCTAGTGCTCCACCCATCTATCCATTTGCTTGCCTTGATCCCTGATGAGATCTCCAGTAGTTGATTTCAGAGGGGCTGACTTGGTTGCGGATGGACCGAGGGCCTTCTTCAAACCGGCATACATCCCACGGGTGTCGCCCCTGTCAGCAGCTGACTGGATACTCTGACAGATTTCCTGCCAATACCTATTTGCACAGCGTCTGGCTGTCAGTTGAGTTTTATTTCGTGCCTTTCTGAGTTCTTCGAGTGACTTTGTAGAAGAGTCAATCTTGTATTGCACCAGAGCTGCACGCTTTGCTTCGATAACTGACTCCAGCTCTGAGAGCCCAGCATTGAACCAATCTGGGTTTTGCCTTTCTCTCATGCCGAAAGTATCCAATGATGTCGTATACAAGGCTTCCCTGATATAGTCCCACCTACTTTCAGCAGAGGAGGTTGGGCAGCTACTGAGGGCAACCTTGATAGGAGCAGCAAAACATTTTCGCAGTGTAGGGTCCGAGGTTCTGGCGGTGTTGATGTGTGGTCGGCCCACTTTCTTGGAGCGATGGACTTTTTTAGGCAGAATCCTCGCCCTGCTTCTAATTAGTGAGTGGTCTGTGTCACAATCTACGCTGTGGTAACTGCGGGTCAATAGAGTAGAATTTAGAAAGGATCTCCGTGTAATGATGAGATCCAGCTGATGCCAGTGGTGAGATCTTAGATGTCTCCAGGATGCCTTGTGGGATGGCTTGTTGGTAACCAATGTGTTTGTGATTCACAGGTTGTGGTATGTGCAGAATTCGAGTAGTCTCTGACCATTGTCATTCATGTTGCCAATACCAAAGTGTCCAACACAAATGGGCCACGAATCATGGTCAGATCCCACGCGAGCGTTAAAATCCCCTAGAAGGTAGATATTTTCAGTCGTTGGTATATTTTCTATGACACAGTTGAGATCTTTGTAGAACTGGTCCTTGGTCTCCTCTGAGCTGTAGAGAGTGGGAGCATAGATGCTGAGTAGATGTACTGAGCCAGAAGAAGTCGAGAGGCGCAGTGAGAGGATACGCTCAGTGCCTCCCGATGGTGGTTCTATTGAGGAGAGTAGTGAGTTTCTCACTGCAAAGCTAACGCCATGTTGACGAGGTTCTTCTGGATCTCTTCCCTGCCAAAAGAAGGTGAAATCCTGCTCTTTGAGTTTGCCGTTTGAGGGAAGTCTTGTCTCCTGCAGCCCAGCAATATCTATGTTGAGCCTCTTTAGTTCACGGTCAATGATGGCCATTTTCCTTGTGTCTTCAATCCTGAGAAGATCATCAGATATTCCAGGACACATGGTCCTGACATTCCAGCTTGCCAACCGCAGAACTGGTGTTTTCTTGACTTTTAGTTGCTTGCCTGGTGCAGAGGTTGCAGGCCGCTTTTCGGGTCATACTCTTAGCTCCAAGCACCCAATGGAGCAAACGGCTTGTGGCGGGTCAGCACCTTATTAACTGGGGGCTGCCCAGCTTTAGGTGGGCAGCAGCTAACCAATAGGACACGGAGGTCCCTCCCACCGTCAGAGGTAACCCGTAGCGCCCATATTTTACGCCAAACTGAATGGACTTATCACTCGTGACTGTTACCTCCCGTGTTGTGTCTGCAGCTTTTCACAGCAGCACTGAAGTGTCCTCTCCAGTTTTGCGCAAGCCTGGGCTATAGATAAGAAAGTCCTGGGTAGCCCAATCGTCAGGTTTCCTCTCTCGACCTTGCTGATGTAGTCCAGTGGAATGAAGTGCATTACGTTTGGCACCAGCTTGGTTGCAGGAGCTTCCGGAAGAGTGTCGAGTCGAACACAAGACCGCCTTCGGGGCTTCATTCCGGATTTCTTTGAAGGTTGTCTCCTTTCCGTAACCCTGGATAGGGGCCCATACCGGGTGCTGTCAGCCGGAGCCAGCTGAGCCCGGAACTCGTGTCAGGCAGGGTCGTCACTCCCTGAAGTAGTGAAGAAGTTCGCTACCCACTACCTTTATGTATACATATACATATATATATAATATATATATATATATATATATATATATATATATATATATATATATATATATATATATATATATATATATATATATTCACTGTGTAAAGACTTTTTGAACAATGTGTATATATATTTATATAATATTCACTGTGGAGAGAATTTTTGAACAGTGTGTGCATATATATATATATAAAATTCACTGTGGAGAGATTTTTGAACACTGAGTATATATATATATAAAATTCACTGTATAGAGTCTTTTTGAACGCTGTGTGTATATATATATATACATAAAATTCACTGTGGAGAGATTTTTGAACACTGAGTATATATATATATATATATATACTTTGATACTTTGATAGGTTTCGGCCATTATTGGCCCAGGCCATGTCTAACTTAATAGCACCACCTGGTGAAGTCTTTCAAGTCAGAATTTGGGCACTATGGCCCGCTCAAGTAGAGAGTTATTGTTTACAGAGACATATCCGGGTGTAGGGGGTTTATCCGGGATTCTTGAAGGAATCTGTCCAAAGACTTCTTGAACCCTATAGGGTCAGTTTCTGTTTTAATGTGTTTTGGTGTAATGTTAAAGAGAGCGGGGCCAATTGAGGTGAAATAATTGTGCCGTATTGTTGTTATGAGATGAGAGTGCGATTTTTGTTTTGGGCGGATGGCACGGGGCCCAAGCCTTGGATGTACCTTAAAGGTGATGCCAACATCATTTGGGCAATGCTGATGGAATATTTTCCACATCATGCAGATGATGTAGCGCTCACGACGACGTTGGAGAGAATAGAGTTTTAGCTTTTCTAGTCGACCCCAATAGTCGAGGCCTGTCATGCCATCTATCTTTTTTGTGATTGCCCTTTGAGGTGCTTCAACTTTTATGATACCTTGTATTGTGTGGGGAGACCACAGTGGACAACAGTATTCAAGGTGGGGTCGGGCAAAAGTGGAGAAGAGAAGGATAATGGTGTGGATATCTCTCGACTGGAAAGTTCTGAGAATCCAGGAACACATTCTGCGGGCCATGTCAACTTTGGTGTTTATATGAGTGGCCCAGCTTACGTTGTTGTCCACAATTACTCCCAAGTCTCTGATGTTGTTGGACGCCGCGAGAGTTTCACCTGAAAGAAGGGAGTATCAGGGCATCCTCTTTTCCAAAGTGGATTAGCTCAAATTTATCCTCGTTCAGCAGCATATTGTTTTTTTCTGCCCATTGGATAACAGCCAGTAGATCTGACTGAAGGCATGTCCGGTCACTCGCCTCATTTATGACCTTCTGTAGCTTGGAGTCATCTGCAAAGATTTTTATGTTGCTGTGCTTGATGATGTCATTAATGTCATTAATGTAAATGATGAAAAGAAGTGGGCCCAGCACAGTGCCTTGCGGAACGCCACTACTGACTTTGGCTGGGCTTGATTTTACCCCTTCAACTACAACATGTTGAGATCTGTCTGTCAGAAAACACTTAATCCATTTCAGTAACTTTCCAGAGACACCAATGTTGGATAGTTTTTTCAATAGGATCTTGTGATCGACCCTGTCGAAGGCCTTACTGAAATCAAGGTAGATGACATCGGTGTTGGAGCCCTCTCCCAAAGCTCTCAAAATGTCCTCAAAGTGATGCAGGAGCTGCGTTAGGCAGTCCCTTCCATTACGGAACCCATGTTGGTTGGAGATCAGCCGTCTGTTGCTTTCCAGAAATTGGGTTATTCGAGATCTCACCACCCTCTCAAATACCTTGATGATATGAGAGGTGAGTGAGATCGGACGGTAGTTCACTGCAAGGGACTTGTTTCCCTTTTTGAAAACTGGGACAACAGACTGGGACAGAAGGTTTTTTGGAATATAGCCAGCATCCAGTGAGTTTCTCCACAGATTAGCAAGGGGAGGTGCAAGTTGGTGTCGACACACCTTCAGGACACAAGCAGGGAACCTATCGGGGCCTACTGCTGAATTGTGTTTTATTTCGTTTATCGCCGCTAAGACATCAGGGGCACTAAACGTTATGTCCGATATAGTGTGTTGGGGGTTGACATCACTGATACAGCCCAGATCGGCCATATCAGGATTGCTGAAAATAGAGCAGTATTGTTTCTGCAGTATCTCGGCCATGGATTTGGTATTATCTTGGAGAGTGCCAGTTTCGTCAATTAGAGGGCCTACAGTGGAGACAGTGACCCTGCGTTTCCTCGCAAATGAAAAGAACACTTTGGGGTTGAGTTTGATTTTTTCAATGGCCCACTTCTCCTCAGCTGATCTTTGGTTATTGATGAGGGTCTTCATGCATTGTTGGAGGTTATATTTTTTGGATTCAAGCAGTGCGATAGCCGTCGAATGTGTGTGTTGCTGTTGGCAGTACTTTAGTTTGTTAATTTTTTTGTTTGTTCTTTTTATTTTTCTGATAATGGTTTTCCTGTTTTGGGGGATTCTGCACTTTTTGTTCACAGGTCTTGGTGGGGAGTGTTTTGCACATATGTCTGTGACGGTGTCTACAAAGATCTGCCAAGATGTTTTATGGTTGGTGGAGATGTGTGTATGTGTAAAGGACCAGTCAACATTTGATAGCTCGTTCCTGATTGCATCCCAGTTGGCTTTATGGAGATCCATGTTGTCAAATGGGTGGGCTGGAGGAAGGTCACTAGGATTAGCTTTCGGCTGGTGGAATTTCATGTTACAGAGAACCATGTCATGGTCTGAAAGAAGGGTTTTTTCCACTGTAACGTTATGTATAGTGTTAGTGTGGTTACTAAACACTAGGTCCAAAATGTTCTGATGTCTTGTTGGTGCATGGACAAGTTGGGACAAGAAAAACTCATTCGTAAAGTCGAAAAGTGACTCTGCTGCTTCTTTGTCAGCGGTTGAGGCGGGAGTGCTTGGTTTCAAACAGTTTGTAGTCCAGTCAACACAGGGTAGATTGAAGTCTCCCATCATGAGTATGTTGCTAGAATGGCACTGTTGAATAAAGCACTTAATGCTGTTGAGGCATTCTTTAAAGCACAGTATGGGTGTTTGGGGCGGCCTATAGAGCCCAATTACTGTCAGGTCATTGGCTTTGTTGTGCACGGTGACTGATTCACAGTAGCCGTTGGAGAATATACTATTTCCATCTGCCGTAAATGAATCATGCAGGAAAATGGCAGTTCCACCCTTCCTCCTGCCGATACGATCCGCGCGGATGGTTGTGAAATTCTTCACTCTCACTTCGGCTTCCAAGTGGGAGTTGTCAAGGTGGGTCTCAGTGAGAATGAAGAAAGGGATGTGGTGTGAATGGTTACCAACCCAGTCTTCAATGAATTGGACCTTCCATTTTTGTGCATTGATGGAAGGGCTGACACCATATATATATATATATATTATATATATTATATATATATATATATATATATATATATATATATGTATATATATATATAAAATTCACTGTAGAGAGACTTTTTGAATACTGTGTAAATATATATATATATATTATATATATTATATATATATATATATTATGTGAAATAGAAAGATGAATAATCTTGTAGTAGATTAATCAAAAGTTTAACCGATACCTTAGTAGCAAAAATCACAGCAGTAAACAGCATGGTTGGAGGTACAACCATCTGGCGTTGCAACCGTGCGTTGGTGCGGATAATTGAAATTAAAACATTATTGGTGAATTGAAGAAATGGAGCTGAACGCAGATTGAACAGAAATCGTTTTATTTCATTCTACACGTGTTTCGAAGGCACAAATTACCAAAATCCGATTGAATAATGGGACCATATTGTGTCTTTCTCTTCAGGAAGAAAAAAGGAAGTCCGTTGGAAAAACAAAAACAGAACAGAGGCGGAGCAAAAACAAATCGAACTATGCTCCTAAGAGCCCATGCGAAACTCTCCATGGGCTCATGGCGAGCCCATGGCGAAACTCGCCATGGGCTCTTAGGAGCATAGTTCGATTTGTTTTTGCTCCGCCTCTGTTCTGTTTTTGTTTTTCCAACGGACTTCCTTTTTTCTTCCTGAAGAGAAAGACATAATATGGTCCCATTATTCAATCGGATTTTCGTAATTTGTGCCTTTCGAAACACGTGTAGAATGAAATAAAACGATTTCTGTTCAATCTGCGTTCAGCTCCATTTCTTCAATTCACCAATAATGTTATATATATATATATATATATATATAATATATATATATATATATATGTGTGTGGAGAGACTTTTTGTACACCGTGTATATATATATATATATAATATTCACTGTGGAGATACTTTTTGAAGACTGTATATATATATAGATAAGAAAGTTGGTTTGTGAAAGCACGTGGGTGAATATATAGAAAATAGAACATATAGAGGATAGTTGGGGGTTGTTCGTGGGTTGTTTGGTTTTTCTTTTTTATGTTTTGTAATTTTCTTAAGGAAGGGATTATTTGTACCCAATTCATTTTTGAAAGTTGCACTATATTTTTGGAAGAAGTCCATGTTTTTCTCCCAGTGCAGGAGATAATTTCTCTCTTCTTTTTCACAGGTATCCTTCCAATGATCCAATGTATTTTCGAGGGGCTGTCCCTCGGTATGTTTCAGTATTATATTG
>NW_021835406.1:35000-39634 GCF_006345805.1 Octopus sinensis | reverse complement strand
CACTCACAAGGCTTTATTCGGTCCGAGGCTATAGTAGAAGACACTTGCCCAAGGAGCCACGCAATGGGATTGAAATCGGAACCATGTGGTTTGTAAGCAAGCTACTTACCACACAGCCACTCCTGCGCCCGTATATACATATATACATTTATACATACACTCACGTATATGTGTGTGTTTGTGAGGATATGAGCGAATGTTTAAAGCCTAATGAAGTTAAAAGCCCTTGACTTGCAAGAGTTAAAGAGCAGTCGTGTTACATAGATTCTTGTCCAGGCAAGATTTCTGTTAGGGCTGATGATGTAAAAAGTAATTTTGATGTCTATCGGATCTACAGATATATTTGTCAAGGGTTTATGACGACGATTTTACATATTTCATAATCAAATAATTAGGAAAAGGCAGATTGGTGACTAGCAATGTCTAACCTAATCTAGAAATTTAACTTTTCTGGAGTTTTACAGATAATTGTATCGAACTACTTGATTTCCACCTAATTTAATAGGATATTGTATTTACGGAGATGTACCTGCATAACAAGTGACCTGATCTGAGATCGTGTGTTGGAACGAAAACAATTGCAGTGTGGAAGGTGTTTATAAGCCATTTAAGAAACACACAAAAACTGTTAGATTCACTTAAATATTTAAATTTAATTTGTCAAAATATTTTCGTCGCTTTGAGACCACGACCTGTTCACTGACAAGATTCCCTGCTGCATCTCTAAAGCTATTTTTTAATTAAGCTTAAATTATAGAGCTCAATTCGAGGAATTTCATGGTATCAATCTCATGCAATGAGGTTTGTTTCTCAAATTTGAGGGTGATAATATACTTCTATACTTTTTAATGAATATATTTCTATAAGGAGACTTATGATATATGTCATCAGCATCATTGAGGTATGGAAAAAATTATCAACGACACCGCTAAATGACACATTAATTAGCATAATAGCATAGCCTGGAAATAATATGGATTACATGGAAAAATACGAGCAAGACAAATAATATTCCTAAGATTATAAACCCGGAAAATTACAGGACAAGCTGGAAGAGTTCAGGACAACTTATTACATCTGGTAAAGTACAGAACAAGAAAATTTTTGGTTAAAATATTACAGCTAAAGATAAAATTTGGATATTAAAAATTACTTGATTTTCATTTACAAAGTAACATTATAATTAAAAAGAGGTACTATCAGCTTGTTAAAATATTGACACACTAGAATACTTGAAAAATGAGAGCCAGAAGTACTAATATAGCTAAAGATTTATGCAAAGTAGAATTGTATATATGGTAGGTAGCTTCATTAAATAAAAAATTATGCATTGGGTCAAGACTAAAAATGTGAAGACTTGGCAATAACTTAGGCAATAACTCATGCAAATTTTACTGTGGATTTTTTTGTTATAGGTAGATTTTACTGTAATATATAACAATTTTTTTTATTTTTCCATTTATTGTTCTCACTACTTATGTACTACTAATATTTTTATATCCTATTTTAAAATTGCTAATTATTAACTAATAATTTTTTAAATTATTATTTTAAAGCGCAAAAACTATTTTGAGTTATTTTTTTTTATTTTAAATAGAAATAACAAATAATAACCTGTAATAAAATATTTAGTTATAATAAAAGCTAATATTTTCTAAATCTAAATATCTTATTTGAAAGTTTACCCATAGCTGTAATATCTTAAGTAAATTTTTTTTTTGTTCTGTACTTTAACAGATGTAATAAGTTGTCCTGAATTTTCCCAAGGTTAATAACTTGTCCTGTAATTTTCCAGGTTTATAATCTTAAGAATATTATTTCTCTCGCTCGCATTTTCCCATGTAATATATATTTTTAGCTCTCCAATGCCCTGCAATAAAAATGAAGATATCTGCAAAAATTAAGAAATCATCGTCTTCACAATACCGGATGAACCCACAGCCCCCGACATGAGGTGCAGACGAGGGCAGCGGAATCAAACTACGTTATACACCAAATATGCCAACAACTGGAGCAAAGGCACACACGGGAGTGGTGATGTGAAACGCCCTAGAATGAGGAAATCAGAAAGACTGCAGTGTTGCTCCAGCGTGGCTGAAGCGAGTAAAATATTAAAAGAATAACAGAATATATATATATATATATGTGTGTGCGTGTGTGTAAGTGTATGTGTGTGCGGTGTGTGTGTATGTGTGTGCGTATTCTTACATACATATACAAGCGTGCATATATAGTCCCCTCCACCACTTGAATTCGTACCTCTTCGATTTTTATTTTTTTATTCACTCCGGATATCTTCGTTAAATCCTTAATTTCCGGTTTTACTGTTGCAAATATCCGGGGGTGTTGTTTTGCATATTATGTGATTCGGTTGATTTATATTTAAATATGTACACACGACTGCAAGCACACACACCCACACACACACACACACGAACGCACACACACAAACCCGCACGCACATGTTCATATATATATATATATATATATATATATATATATATATATATATATAATACATGAATATGTGTATGTAAAATGGTAATATACACATATATATATCTGTGGGTGTGTGCATATATATAATATATATATAGCAATCATGTATCTATCTATCTATCTATCTTCTATCTATCTATCTATCTATCTAACTAACTAATAATATATATGCATATCTATATCAGTTTATCTATGCATATGCAAACATATATATGTGTGTGTGTGTTTGTATATGTGTGTATATGAGTGTGGAGGCTTACGTGTACATGTCCATGTATATATATATATATACATACATATATATGTGTGTGTATTTGTATGAGCGTGTATGCGTATCAGGATATAAATATATGTATGTATGTATGCGTGTGTGTGTGCGTGTGTGTGTGTGTGTATGTGTGGTGTGTGTGTGTATACACACACACACACATTCGTATTTAGAAATATTGGGTGACACAGTAGAGTGCCTGTATTAATCTCTTAAATACAAACAGGTTTTGTAAACTATACGTCAATAAATTTCTAGATCTACACAGACAGTAACGTCATTACTGTCAGCAAGAAATGACGCATGAGTTTTTATATGAGATTTTGGTGCTTACGATAGCCGTAAACTTATACTCTGTTACACAGTCTACCTATGTGTTTGTTCATGTATGGACATAGGTGCGAATCTATACAAGGACACACATACACACAAATACCCCCCCACACACACACACAAACACAGACACATATACACGCAAATACACACAGTTGAGCCCGAAATTGATTTAATCATCAATAACCCCATTTCTACTTGAGACACGATCCCGAAATTTAGTGGGACACAGGTAACCAATCACATTGACCTTAGTACGTGACTGGTGTTTTATTTTATCGACCGTAACAAGAGAAAATGCAGAGTTGACTTCAATGGGATTTCAGCTCATATAAAATATACATACATACATATATGCATAATATAAATATATAGTGGTTAGGGCAGCGGATTCACGGTCGTAAGATCGCGGTTTCGATTCGCAGACCAGACGTTGTGAGTGTTTATTAAGCGAAAATACCTAAAGCTCCACGAGGCTCCGGCAGTGAGTGGTGTCGAACCCTGCTGTACTCTTTCACCACAACTTTCTCTCACTCTTACTTCCTGTTTCTGTTCTACCTGTATTTCAAAGGGCCAGCCTTGTCGCACATTGTGTCACGCTGAATCTCCCCGAGGTTAAGGATACACGTGTCTGTGGAGTGCTTAGCCACTTACACGTTAATTTCACGAGCTGGCAGTTCAGTTGATCGGATCAACTGGAACCCTCGTCGTCGTAACCGACGGAGTGTCGCGATAAATAAATAAATATATATACATATATGTATGTATGTATGTATGTATGTATGTATGCATTTATATATGTATATGTGTATAATACAGTTGCTATTATGCTAAAGTGTAGTTAATCCAAAACGTTGCTTTTTCAGAAAATGAAGAAATTATTTCACCATTCCATAGTAAATCCGTTGTATTACACTTTGACAATATTTGATATCTTGGCATCTGGAGTAGCTGGAGATACAACAGTTTGACCAAAACAACCGGTTATTCCAAGCGAAAATAACTATTGTAAAAAAAACGCATTTGGTCAAGTTTTGACATACGACAGTTTAATATAATGGCAACGATATATATTCCATTCTTTTACTTGATTCACTTATTAAACAGCGAACATGCTAGCACCACCTTGAAGAATTTCCAGGATATTTGACCACGTATAATTTGGTTTCAAATTTTGGCACAAGGCCAGCGATTTCGGGAGAGGAGGAAGCCGATAACATCGACCCCAGTGCTCAGATGGGACTTCTTTTATCGACTCTGAAAGGATGGAAATGAAAGTCGACCCTTGCGGGATTTAAACTCAGAATGTAAAGCCGGGTTAATATTAAGGGTGCAATGTGAAGAAATCGACAGTGTGTGTGTGTGTGAGTGTGTGTGTGTGTGTGTGTGTGAGTGTGTGTGTGTGTGTGTGTGTGTGTGTGTGTACACGCACACACACATACGGCGTAGGAATGGTTGTATAGTAAGAAGCTTGCTTCCCAACCACATGGTTCCAGGTTCACTTGGGCACCTATCTTCTGCTAAAGCCAGAGGC
>NW_021835406.1:10000-32500 GCF_006345805.1 Octopus sinensis | reverse complement strand
ATGAAGGCGGCAGTGAAGTATGATCAACGCGATTAGAATCGGCTGAGAGATAGATCCGTCCTCCACGCGACGACAGCTGTTCGACATAACTCCACAAGTCAGCAATTTAATATTAAAAAAGAAAAGAATTCAACAGGAAATCGTTGATTAGATCTCTGCAAAATGGCGACCGCTTATGAAACATAAACCTCTTTCCTAAATAATGTCAATAAAGAAAGATAAAGAAAGTCGAAAGTGAGATGTTACGTATTATACTTATATATATATATATATATATATATATATATATATATATATATATATATATGCGTATATACATATATATGTATATATGCATATGTATATCTGTACATACATATATTTATATATACACATATACATACATATACATACATACATATACATATTCATATATATATATTTATATATATGTATTTATGTATCTAATTTTGTGCGTGTCTGTATATATGTATATATGTATATGTATATATGTGTGTGTGTATATATGTGTGTTTGTGTATATGCATGCACACACATATGCATGTGTTTATATATATATGCATACACACATGTATGTATGTATGTATATATATATATATATATATATATATATATATATATGTATGTATGTATGTATATGCATGCAAGTACACGTATGTGTACATACACACAAGTATGTATATTAACATCTATGTGCATGTGTCTTTGTGTTTGCACGTGTGTGTGTGTACATATTTCAGGTTCTACTCTCTGCTTCAGGGTATGCATGTAACTGTGTGATTGTATGTGTATGCATATGTGTCTGTGTATCTGTATCTTGGTGAGTGTGAGTGTAAATACGTGTAAGTAAATACGTGTGTGTGTATGTGTGCGTGTGTACAATCTCCATTTCTGTTTTATCTTTGAGGATATGTACGCCACTCTACATCTATGACTGTGCATCTGTGCATGTATATGTGTGTGTGCATCTCTATGTGTGGGCATATGCGAGTGAGCGTGTATTTTTCTGTGTCTGTGTGTATGTATGTGTATGTGCCTGTGTGTATGCTGGTTTGTGTAGGAGGAAGTGTGACTAGTCACTTGTTTGTATAGATGAGTGTATATATAAATTAAAACAAATTTTAAAAAGCGCATTTATATGCACTTTAAAAATATAAAGTGAACATTTGAATAAACGAACGATTTAACACGTGTTTGTATAAAAAGGAATCGCTTTGTATATAATTACTTCACTGGAAATGTAAATAATGTTAACCGATCCTCCGTCGGGCTCGACGAGGAATGTAGTAATTCGATCGACAGAAGTATCGTTTGGATTGAATTACCAAGTGAAGAGATGCGTATTCCAACGAAACAGGTGACCACAAAGTGATTCTCAGGCACCATCAGTATGAGTCTGTGTGGCAAGAAACGGCGCCTTTATGAGCGCACATGTTTTGCAACTCTCTCCTTCTCTCTCTTTCTCTCTCTCTCTCTGTATATATATATATATATACATATATATATATACATATATATATACATATGTATATACATATATATATATATATATATATATATATGTGCGTGTATATATATATAGGCGCAGGAGTGGATGTGTGGTAAGTCGCTTGCTAACCAACCACATGGTTCCGGGTTCAGTCCCACTGCGTGGCACCTTGGGCAAGTGTCTTCTGCTATAGCCCCGGGCCGACCAATGCCTTGTGAGTGGATTTGGTAGGCGGAAACTGAAAGAAGCCTGTCGTATATATGTGTGTGCGTGTATGTTTGTGTGTCTGTGTTTGTCCCCCTAGCATTGCTTGACAACCGATGCTGGTGTGTTTACGTCCCCGTTACTTAGCGGTTCGGCAAAAGAGACCGATAGAATAAGTACTGGGCTTACAAAAGAATAAGTCCTGGGGTCGAGTTGCTCGATTAAAGGCGGTTCTCCAGCTTGGCCGCAGTCAAACGACTGAAACAAGTAAAAGAGTAAAAGAGTATATATATATATATATATATATACGACGGGCTCCTTTCTGCTTCTGTATACCAAATCCACTCACAAGGTGGTTTTGTTGGCCCGATGCTATAGTAGAAGACACTTGCCCAAGGTGCCACGCAGTGGGACTTAACCTCTACACACACACACATGCAAACATCTTTGCTTATGGACTCTCGTGTCGAAAACGACAGATGAGGATTTTGCATTTTCTAGCTGAACAGGCTGGACAGAGAGATGATCAGCTCATAGTGAGTAAATCGACGTTTCCTGAGCAGGTGCGCAGTGTCCCTCCGCATGTCAAATCTCGATGTGATTGCAGAGCAATGTAACATGAAATGTTTTCCTCAAGTACATAAGGTGCGCCCATTCCGGGAATCAAGACCACAATTTCTAAGTCCTCAGTGAAACCCTTAAATGCTTGAGCACGTGCCTGCACTCAAGACATACGTCCATGATGAGTGTTTCGTCGTTCTAGAGTATAGCCACCGCAGGAAGCCATTAGAGAATCGGTCTCATCTGTGACTTGCACGGATGTGATTTTCGACGACAGTAAGTGACAAACACTCGTTGGCACAGATGTTACGTACATAGTTTCCAACAAGAACAATAACGACGAGTACAACAACGAGAACCACTTATTAGTCATCATTCAATTTCATGTGTTGTTCCATATATACATGCATGCAATCCTCTTTTTCCATGGGCGCAAGGCCTGAAATTTGGAGGAGAAGAGGCCAGTCGATTACATCGACCCCCAGTACTCAAATGGTACTTATTTTATCAACCCCAAAAGGATGAAAGGCAAAGTCGACCTCGACGGAATTTGAACTCAGAACGTAGAAAAGGGCGAATTAGCGCTAAGCATTTCGTCCGGCGCGCAAACAATTCCTATTTCTTTATTGCCCACAAGGGGCTAAACATAGAGGGGACAAACAAGGACAGATAAAGGGATTAAGTCGATTACATCGATCCCAGTGCGTAACTGGTACTTAATTTATCGATCCCGAAAGAATGAATGGCAAAGTCGACCTCGACGGAATTTGAACTCAGAACGTAGCGATGGGCGAAATAGCGCTAAGCATTTCGTCCGGCGCGCTAACGATTCTGCCAGCTCGCCCTTTTACATTTAACTTCGGTGATCGGACGAGAACCGGTGCTTTCAACGTGATATGGCCGTAAGCACATGCATACAATCATGTATACATATATACATATGTGGGTGTGCTGAAAAGTTCCTGGCTTTGGGTTAAAGAGGGATCGGTTAATTACGATTTTATGTAACATATTCCCCCTCTCAAGTTCACGCGCTTATTGCAGCAGTCCTTCAGTTTTTTCTAAGCCCTGTGAAACAACTACGATGGTTAGGCCTCCAACCAGACTTTTCGCGTACCCGTAAAGCCGGGAACTTTTCAACACCCCCTCGTACATACATTTATAAGCCAATCGTTACACACACACACACACACAATATATATATATATATAACACATAATTGAGTTCCTTTCTACTAGTCCATATATATTTCTCATAACCGGATGACATACAATTTGGAATGCATTGCCCTTGTCATTTAACACTAAATTATGTCTTCTAATTAGAATTGTCGTTACGCTTGAAATACTACATGGGTGCAGCACTGAAATTAATTGCTCATATGACCAACATTTAAAATAGTATCTCAGTTACTCATATAGGTTTTGCATATTCAGTTTTATATTTGGTTTCGAAGATCCTTGATGTGAACTCGTATGTTGAAACAGAGCTTGTTACATTTATGGAAGGTCATTATGCTAGTAAGAAACACATGCACTGTTTCTGCTTCACTCCTTTCATTATTATTATTATTATTATTATATTATTATTATTATTATTATTATTATTATTATTATTAATATTTATTATTATTATTATTATTATTATTATTATTATTATTATTATTATTATTATTATTGAGGAAGCGAACTGGCAGAATTGTTGACAATCCGGGCGAAATGATGGTTAGCAGTATTTCGTCAGTCATTAAGTTCTGAGTTCAAATTCTGCCGAGGTCGACTTTGCCTTTCGTCCTTTTTTGGTGGTGGTGGTGGGGGGGGGGGTCGATGAATTAAGTACCAGTCAAGTACTAGCGTTGATGTGATCGATTGTCCCTTCCTACAAAAATCCAGGCCTTGTGTCTATATCATCATCATCATCATCATTCAATTACTTAAGGCGGTGAACTGTCAGCGTAGCACACAGAATAACCTGCTTTGCAGCATTTCTTCCGGCTTTATAACCCAATGTATTTGCTGTATCTTGGGAGGGGAACATTATGCTAATCATAAACATATGTACTGGTTGAATTTCCCTTCTTTATACTTATTAGAATTATTTAAACATTTAACGCATTGTTTGCTTAATCAGCTGGGTTTGTCAAAATCCATTCATCTCATTCCGCAACCTCATCAGTGAGAGACTCTCTCTCTCTCTCTACTCCTCTAATTGATTGACCTTAATGTCAATCAAACAATCGATTAGTCAACTGGTTATATGTCTAATCAATTTACAAATAAATGATAAAGAAATGAACTACAACCAGTGCGTGTGATTATTACTGACTTAAAGACCTTTCCGAAAATCAACAAAATATTTTCTAAGAAACTAGTTTCTTGCGTAGACTATATGATCTAATTATACTTACTTTTTATTGTTTTAGATATTATCATAGAAATAAATACTTGTACTTACTTTTAGCAAACCCGGAAGATATGCAAGGCAATTTTGACATTAGCGGGATTTGAACTCAGAATATAACAGTCCGGAGCTAAATATCGCATAAAAGTTTGTCTGATATTCTAATCCAATCCTCGTGCAACTCCACCAAAAGTTATCCGTTATTTAAATCTACACAGCTCTATTACTAGTGAAGCATATAACGGACGGAAGAAAGAGGAAATGAAAAATTTCATGTCAGTGAGAGATTTTAACTTAAAAAGTTTAAAAAACACAAAAACGACAAAATCAAATCTAAATAAACCGTAGCATTTTGTTCGCCGCTCTCCAATACATTAATCTAATACTACATACTAACTAGATAATAAAACTGTTCGGTCTCATATATTTGCACACATACGTGTATATTTGTACAGGTGCCGCTGTATGTATGCATTTATTGCGTGATATACTTGCGCGTTCATTTGGCCGTACTTACGCACGTGATCGGCTGCGTGTGCCGTACGGTAGTCACGTGAGTTATGCCGGTATAGTATTTCCAATTGGCTTCCCTTTTGTGACTGCTCACGTGGCTGTTTCTTGGGCGTACTTCAGCGTGAATACGCCTCTGTTACCTCTTATAATCCAGGTGTGTATCCGTGCGCATGTGCGCTCGTAGTGCCAGGTGTATACATCCGGCTTTAAGTTTCTTTGTATCTACGTGTGATTATGTGTGTCCGCACGTATATGTATGTATGTACGTATGTATGTATGTATGTATGTATGTATGTATGTGTGTATGTATGTATGTATGTATGTATGTGTGTGTGTGTATGTATGTATGTATGTATGTATGTATGTATGTATGTATGTGTGTGTGTGTGTATGTATGTATGTATGTATGTATGTGTGTGTGTGTGTATGTACGTATGTATGCATGTATGTATGTATGTGTGTATGTATGTATGTATGTACGCATGTATGTATGTATGTATGTGTGTATGTATGTATGTATGTACGTATGTATGTATGTGTGTATGTATGTATGTATGTATGTATGTACGTGTATGTATGTATGTATGTGTGTATGTATTTATGTACGTATGTATGTATGTATGTATGTATGTATGTATTTATGTATGTGCATATGCACGAATGAATGTATGTATGTGTGCATGTATGCATATATGTATATATGTGTGTGTGCAAGTATATACTTTTCTGCTCTAGGCACAAGGCCAGGAAGTTTGGGGGAGGGGACCAGTCGATAAGATCGATCCCAGTATGCAATTGGTATTTAATTTATCGACCCCGTAAGGATGAAAGGCAAAGTCGCCCTCGGCGGAATTTGAACTCTGAACATAAAGACAGGCGAAATACTGCTAAGCATTTTGCCCGGCGTACTAACGTTTCTGCCAGCTCACCGCTCTATGTGGCTTAATAATGATAGAAATCAAACGATGACAGAGTGATTGAGTGGAAGAACCTTGAGACCAGTTGAATACGCTCCGCAAAGATGAGGGTGCTATTAGAATAGTAGAAAAATCGCAGTGAAGGTGCATGGCTCGGTGGTTAGAGCATCGGGGCCGCAATCATGAGGTTGTGATTTTGATTCCCGGACCTGGCTTTGTGCTGTGTTTTTGAGCAAGACACTTTATTTTCACAGTTGCTCCAGTTCACTGGTGCCAAGCTGTCTCACCCCCTTTGCCTTTCCCTTGGACAACATCGGTGGCGTGGAGAGGCGTGGCTGGTATGCATGAGTAACTGCTAAGCCTTGGGCAAAAACCACCTTGAACAAACTTGTGTCTCGGGGTTGGAAACCTTGTTGGTGCAATACCGTGGTCATTCATGACCGAAGGGGGTCTTTACCCTAATTTTTACAAAAGAGCAGACAAAAAGAGAGACAGGCAGACGGATAAACAGGAAGAAGGAATGTTGTCTGTAGCTACGTAAATCGAACTGCCGGTGACATCCTGCCAATACCTAAGTGGGGATTCTTTTGAAAGGGCTAGAATCTGTTTTCATACAGAAGTACAATTTCACCAATTGAAGAGTGTATGCTCCACTCTGAGTCTCTCCAGAGCATTGGAAAACGGGAACAGGTAACTCTGAAGAGGAACAGAGAAAGTAGTCATTCTTCTATGATAAGTGTATGTACTCTACATTTTGTATAGAGTACCATTTTTTCCTTTCTTTCGAAAAATCAATACAGTACAATACACACGGACACACACACACACACACACATACAAACATACATACACAGACACTTATACAATCGCAAATACACAATTACACAAACAAGCTATATTTAATGTGCGTATATTTGTATGTTTTTCTGCCTATCTATTTGTCTGTCTTCCTATCTATCTATCTATCTATCTATCTATCTATCTATCTATCTATCTATCTATCTATCTATCTATCTATCTATCTATCTATCTATCTATCTATCATCATCTATCATCTATCTATCTATCTATCTATCTATCTATCTATCTATCTATCTATCTATCTATCTATCTATCTATCAATCAATCTATCTATCTATCTATCTATCTATCTATCGCATTATATATCGAAATATCTATGTGTGTGTGTGTGTGTGTGTAAATGTATGTGCGTGTGTATGTTCTCGTGCAAGTGAGTTTTATTTTCTCTCTCTTACTCTGTATCCTCTCACTCTCTCTTACTCCTCTTCCACCCTCCCTGTCTTACTCTTCCTTCGCTCCCTCTCTCTCCTATTTCTTCCCCCTCTCCGTCTTTGATTCTCTCCCACTCTCTCTTTAGCTCTCTTCTCCACCGTTTCTATATACGTGTGTACATGTGTTGGCCTATGTGTGCCTGTGTTTCTGTGTGTACGTCTATGTGTGTTTACGTATATATATGTCTGTGCTTTTTTATCTTGCTAGCGTGCGTGTATATTTGCGTTTCAGAGCGTATGCGCTCGTGTGTGTGCTTATACATATGTGTGTGTGTGTGTGTCCGTCTGCGTGTGTGTGTGAGCGTGTGGGACAGCGATGAAACAAGAGGTACTACAAAATCGCTTTCATTTCACTTCAGAGAGGCACTTGACTGGGCTCTTGACAAGAGGTTATATATTTAATAAGCCAGATCAGCAAGAAGCAAAAAAGTCCTCGAACGGCAAAGAAATGGTGAATGAATCTGTACAAAGCGCAATAAAGGAAGGAAGGAAAATATAACAAAACTATAAAGAGAAAGGATGGACGAAATAATGGTAGGAAGAAAAGAAAAAGAAAGGAAGGAGAAACAAAGAACGAATGAATGGATGAATGAAGGAAGGATTGAATGAATTAGATTGGTGCAAATTAAAAAGCTATGTCAGTTTAATTGCTTTGGATGGTTATATTGCGCGTTTTTAATTATACATCATACACGTGTGTGTGTATGCGTGTGTGTGTGAGTGTGTGTGATAAAGAGAGTGTACGTGTGATAAAGGGAGACAGAGCGAGAGAGAGAGAGAGAGTGTGTGTGTGTGTGTGAGTGATAAGGAGAGAGTGAGAGAGAGTGTGTGTGTGTGAGTGTGTGTGTGTGATGAAGAGTGCGTGTGTGATGAAGAGGGAGAGAGCGCGGGAGGGAAAGTGTGTGCGTGTGTGTGTGTGATGAAGAGGGAGAGCGAGAGAGTGCGTGTGTTTGTGTGAGTGTGTGTGATGAAGAGAGAGAGCGAGAGAGAATGAGTGACAGAGAGAGAGAGAGCGAGACAGGGTGTGTGTGTTGTGTGTGTGTGTGTGTGTGTGTGTGAGAGTGTGTGTGATAAGAGAGAGAGCGAGAGAGAGAGAGCGAGAGAGAGAGAGAGAGTGTGTGTGTGCGTGTGTGTATACAGATATAAATGATAGAAAATGGAATGAATGATTAAAAACCGCTACAATTGTTTCGACACTTTTTTTTTTACACCCGTAGTACATTGGTGAAATCACTACCAAGCAACCAAAGTGTAAAATGCGCCTTCTCAGGTTATTGTTTAAGAAAAGCTCTTCGTTATATTCTGCTATCATTTCACTCAGAGTGAGAATGCATACTCAAAGTTATGTGTTATTTTCAGCAGTTTACAGGCAAAACCTTTTTCTGTAAATATGTAACTTTTGTAAGGCCGCGACCTGGCTGAAACGTTAGGATGCCGGGCGAAATGCTTAGCGATATTTCGTTTGCCGTTAAGTCCTGAGTTCAAATTCCGCCGAGGTCGACTTTGCCTTTCATTCTTTCGGGATCAATAAATTAAGTACCAGTTACGCACTGGGGTCGATGTAATCGACTTAATCCGTTTGTCTGTCCTTGTTTGTCCCCTCTGTGTTTATCCCCTTGTGGGTAGTTAAGAAATAGGTATTTCGTCTGCCGCTACATTCTGAGTTCAAATTCCGCCGAGGTCGACTTTGCCTTTCATCCTTTCGGGGTCGATTAAATAAGTACCACTCACGCACTGGGGTCGATATAATCGACTCAATCCGTTTCTCTGCCCATGTTTATCCTTTCTGTGTTAAGCCCCTTGTGGGTAGTAAAGAAATAAGTATTTCGTCTGTCTTTACATTCTGAGTTCAATTTCCGCCGAGGTCGACTTTGCGTTTCATGCTTTCAGGATCGATAAATTAAGTACCATTTGTGTGCTAGGGTCGATCTAACAAAGATACAAAGATGCAAAGTTCCATTGTTGCAATGTAGATAAAGAAAAACAATGTCGTTTATCAAACTTCAGAAAAATCTTGCATATACTTACTGTTCCTCTTACAAATTGTACTTGTGATGTACGAGTTCGTCGATTTCTTTTTCTAAAAATCGAAGCTTATCCAGACTGTGAGATTTGCATTTATTCGCAAAACCAAGTGCAACAATCAACATTGATATGAATGTAAGTTTGTAATCTCGACAGAAATTCTGGAGTTTTCGGAGCTATTGTCCATAATTACTCCCTTTTTTTGTTTGTTTCTTTGTTTGTTTGTTTCTTTCTTTCTTTATGTATGTATGTATGTATTTATGTAAAGTTAATCCAAACATGAAAACACAAAGAGAAAACACAACAGCGCGAGGACGTGGAACAAGTATAGTGTTATTGGACGTTCAGGAAAGAAGGAAAGAAGGAGGGCTTAACGTTTCGAGCGGAGCTCTTCGTCAGAAACATACGAAAAGGTAAGATCTAAAGAAGGGAAGACGGACGAAAAATATCGCCAACGGTATACACATGGTCATGTATGTATGTGTGTGCGCGCGCGCGTGTGTATTCTGTAGAACCGTATAAGTGATCAGCACGCAGTTAGTCCGACAAAGATGCTAACACCAAACATTATGTGTGAAGCGAAGTTAACAGCCTTTGAGCGCCGTTGAACGGCTAATATGTGTCTTCCAGGCTGTAATTGTTTTGGTTTCAGCACACGGCCTCAGATCAACTTACATGCGAGCCAAAGTACATCTCAGACTAAAAGAACAAGCAAAATGATACAAGGGAAACAATGTAAAAAAAAAAGACAACACATAAAGAAGATACTTATGTGTGGTAAGAAATTTGCTTCCTACCCTCATGGTTCCAGGTTCAGTCCCACTGCGTGGGAACTTAGATATGTGTTTATTACAGTCTTTGTGAGTGGATTTGGTAGACAGAAACTGAAAGAAGCCTGTCGTGTGTATATAGTTTTCTCGCTGTATTGCGTGTTCGTTTATTTTTTATATTTGTGATTTCAGTTTTTATCTTCTATGTAAATGAAGAAATTTCCTTCGTTTTGCTGTTTTTCATTCTAAAAAATGAGAAGAAACATTTCAGAACAGTCATTTTAACGAATTGTGTCGATTTATCACCTGATGACACACATCTGCATCGTCGGATGCTTCTGAACCAGTTGTTGAATGTCTCACCCGTGAGGAATCGATGCTAGGTGTGGCGAAACAATTGTCGTGATTAATAATAATTCCTCGTATATTCCTTCTTCCGTCTTTCGTTTACCATATATATTTATGTGTGTGTGTGTGTGTGTGCTCGTGTTTATTTGAGCGTGTGTGTGCGTGTTGTGTGTGTGTGTGTGTGTGTGTGTGTGTGTATGTGTCGGTATGCTTGCATTTGTCTGTGTGGCCCCCACCAACACTACTAACACCCTCCACCGCTTGACAACCACTGCTGATATTTACGTCCCCGTAACCCAGCAGATCTGCGAAATATCCCGGTAGAATACATACCAGGTTTAGAAGAAACAAAAAAAAACATAAAAACAAAAAAGAACTGGGGTCGATTGGGTACGACAAAAATTCATTAAGGCTGTGCCCCAGCACGGCCGCAGTCTAATGACTGAAACAAATGAAAAGCTAAAAGATAAAATAAGAATAAAACGTATTTCAGAGAAAAAAAAAAATACAACAGAAATGATTTAAATGAACAGGAAAAGATGAACGAAATGTAGTGACGTCGTAAAGACGATGACCAGTGGTTGTCATGTTGAAGTGGTTTGTTTTATTCCCATTGTCTTGTGTAGTGCTTACTTGTTGTTGTTGTTGTTGTTGTTAGTAGTGGTGGTGGTGGTGGGGCAGTACTGTAGTTGCTGTTGTTGTTGTTGTTACATGATATTGGTAGGAATGTTAGTCTTATTATGACAATCATAAAAAGCGGTGAGCTGACACAATTGTTAGCATTTAGCTAACGGCGTTTAGCCTAGCGGTATTTTGTCTGATTTTATTCTATCGGTCTCTTTTGCCGAACCGCCAAGTTACGGGACATAAACACACAAACATTGGTTGCCATAAACACAGACACACAAACATACACACACACACACACACACACACACACACACACACACACACACATATATATATATATATATACATATATACGACGAGCTTCTTATAGTTTGCGTCTACCAAATCCACTCACAAGGCTTTGGTCGGCCCGAGGCTAGCGTAGAAGATACTTGCCCAAAGTGTCACACAGTGGGACTGAACCCGGAACCATGTGGTTGGTAAGCAAGCTACTTAGGAGCTGGATTCTAACAAAAACACAAAGATGCAAAGTTCCATCGTTGGAATGTAGATATAGAAAAAACAATGTCGCTTATTAAACATCAGAAAAATCTTGCATATTCTTACTGTTCCTCTTACAAATTGTACTTGAGTTCAAATTCCGCCGCGTTCGACTTTGCCTTTCATCCTTCTCGGAGTGGGGGGTCGATAAAATAAACAACAGTTGAGTATTGGAGTCGGTGTAATCGACGTAACACCTCTCCCCTAAGATTTCAGGCCTTGTGCCGATAGTAGAAAGGATTATGAAAATTATTAAAAGCGTTGTGTTGACAGAATCTAAGGAAATTTTGGAAAAATGTTTTACAGCAGTTTGTCCGTCTTTACGTTGTGAGTTCAAATTTCACCGAAGTCAATTTTGCTTTTCATCATGAAATAAGTAGCAGACAAGCGTTAGAATCGATATAATTGGCTAGTCCCCACCCGCAAAGTTTCAGGTATTATGCATATAGTAATGACTATTAAAGGCGGAAAACTAGAAGAATCGTTAGAGCGCCGAAGAAAATACTTTCTGCTCTTCGTTCCGACTTTTCATTCCTGAACTCAAATCATGACGAGTCCAACTTCGCCTTTCATCATTTTGGGGTCGATAAGATAAGCACCAGTTAAGATATAATCGATTATCTCCCTTCCCCAAAATTTCAAATATTGTCAGGCAAAATCTCTAGAGTTTTCTATTCGAGGTCTTTACATTCTGAGTTCAAATTCCACCGAGGTTAACTTTGCCATTCATCCTTTCGGGGTCGATAAAATAAAGTACCAGTCAAGTACTGGAATTGTTATAATCATACCATTATTTTTTAGTGCCAAAATTAGAAAGCTAATATTATTCTTTTCTACTCTTGGCACAAGACCTGAAACTTTTAAATGAGTGGGCCAGTCGATTATATCGAAGTCAGTATGCAACTGGTACTTAATTTATCGACCCCGAAAGGATGAAAAGCAAAGTCGACCTCGGCGGAATTTGAACTCAGAACGTAAAACAGCTGAAATCCCTATTTCTTTACTACGCACAAGGGGCTAAACACAGAGAGGACAAACAAGAATAGACAAAGGGATTAAGTCGATTACATCTACCCCAGTGCGTGACTGGTACTTAATTTATCGATCCCGAAAGGATGAAAGGCAAAGTCGACCTCGGCGGAATTCGAACTCAGGACTTAACGGCAGATGGAATACGCTAAGCATTTCGCCCGGCGTGCTAACGTTTCTTATTTCTTTATTGCCCACAAGGGGCTAAACACAGAGGGGACAAACAAGGACAGACAAACGGATTAAGTCGAATACATCGACCCCAGTGCGTAACTGGTACTTCATTTATCGATCCCGAAAGGCAAAATTCGACCTCAGCGGAATTCGAACTCAGAACGTAAATACAGACGAAAAACAGCTAAGCATTTCGCCAGGCGTGCTAACGTCTCTTCCAGCTCGCAGCCTTAAGAGAAAGAATTATTATTGTCGTAGTAATAGTGGTGAATGAATAGAGCTTCGGAGAAAATAATTTTGCGCTATTTGTTCCAGCAGTGAACAACCGAGAACGTTGGAAATTCACGACATGCGATATTTGTTCTGCTCTATACAACGTAAGTTCACATCACGCCAAGGACAACTTTGCCTTTTATCACCTCAGGGTCGATAAAAACGCAGCATCGATACAACAGCATCAGTGATGTTTTATGGTCAGTTGTACTTATTAATCCTCTGCCTAAAAGTTGCTGGCCTTGTCCTTACATTAGAAATTATTATTGTTGTTGTGTCAGCGATTGTGTAATAGCGATTTTGCTATAGATTTTGTTGCTTATGGTTGTGGAGGTAGAGTGGTTGTCATTAGCGTAATTATCTCGTTGCTTTTACTGTAAATGGTGACTCCGATGTTACTATCTTTATTATTGATGCTGGGGTTGAGCTGATGGTTATTATTATTGTTGCTCTTGTTTCTATTTTTATTGCTATCGGTGGTGCAGTTCCTTTTTGTTTTTTTGTTGCTGCAGATTCGTTCATCTTTCTGCTGCCGCTGTTGTTGGATTTTCTTAATATTTTGCTGCTCTTGTTGTTGCTGTTATTCCTAATGTCGATGGTTGCTGTGGTGGCGCTCGTGCCGTTGTAGCTTTGCTCATTATCAGCATCATCGCTACCATCGTCGTCGTTATCGCCGTGTTCATGTTATTTAGCATAAAATCAACACAAATCGACGAGACATATCATCGAAAGCGCTCCATCCAAGACAATACAGTCTTATTTCTCCAGGCTACAATATCTCAAACCATGTCATTATTCAATCCATATTTCCTTATTTCAGGCACAAATATATTGGGTTGTCTGGAAAGTTCGTGCCGATTTATAGTAGCTTACATTTCGACTTATTTTACAACATGGTTGAGTCCATAAAATAGGATTTGACTATAACTCTACTTAGAACACAGTTTAAACTATCTTTTCGTGGAAGAAGGTTTATGTTCCTATAACTTTGTTAATTCTGTAACCCTTTAAAATGGAAGATAAGAAAGTTCAATTTCGGCACTTGAAGCTTTGGGAACCAGACAAAAATTGCTGCAGCTCGGCTGGGATGTGTTACCCCACCCTCCTTATTCACCAGATATTGCCCCTTCGGATTCCACTTATTCAGGTCTCTGCAGAATAGTCTTAATGTTAAGATTTCAATTCCTGGATGAGGTAATAAACGATAAAAAAAAAAGAACCTTGATGAATTCTTTGCCATGAAACCACCTCAATTCTGGGAAGAGGGTATTTTCAAGTTAAAAGAAAGATGGAGACGCATTATGCAACAAAATGGTTGATATTTGGTTGATTAAAAATGAAATGGCAAGTATTTATTGACCTTTTTCTTTCCTTTAAAAATCGGCACAAACTTTCCGGACAACCCAATACAATAGTGCGATGTAGATTTAGTCGTTCTTTCTAGCATTTCAAGTGACCACGTATATATGTCCTCGGTGATCGTTATGATCGTTTCATTGTTGGTGGTGGTGGTGATGGTGATGGTAGCGATTGTGGTTGAGGCGGTTGTAGTACTGTTGGTCGTTTTAGCGTTTCATTATTAGTGGTGGTGATGCTGGTTGCGGCCGTGGTTGTGGTTGCGGTTGTGGCGCAGGTTACGACAGTTATTGTGGTGCTGGTGGTCGTCGCCTTGTAGTGTTAGTGGCGGTGATGGATGATGTTGTTGTCGTTGTTGCTGATTGGTACAAGTGGTTGTGAAGGTGGTGGATATGGTCACTGCTCTTGTTGGTATTGCGGTGGTGATGGTTGTCCGGTGACGTCATGGTGATAGCAGCGGTGTTAACGTTGTTGTTATTCATGGTGGTGGTAGTGGAGGTGGTGGTGGTGGTGGTGGTGGTGATCCTGCTCGTGATGCTGGTCGTGGTGGTAGTGGTGGTGGTAGTGGTGGTGGTGGTGGTGGTGTTGGTGCTGGTCGTAGCGGTGCTGGTGGGGGTGGTCGTGGTGGTGATAGTGGTGTGGTGCTGGTGGTGCTGGTGGTGCTAGTGGTGTGGTGGTGGTGGTGCTGGTGCTGGTGGTGGTGATGGTGGTGGTGGTAGTGGTAGTGGTAGTGGTGTGTGGTGGTAGTGGTGGTGGTAATGGTGGTGGTAGCGGTGGGGGTGGTGGTGGTAATAGTAACAGCTGTGATTGTGTTGCTAGCCGTGGTTGCAATGGCGCTACTGCTGGTGCTGCTGGTGCTGCTGGTGCTAGTAGTGACAGTTGTGGTGGTGGTGGTAGTGGTGGTCTTGGCAATGGCTTTAGGGATGTTGGTGATTCTAGTATTGGTGATGGCGGTAGCGGTGGTATCGGTGGTGTTGGTGGTGGCAGTGGTGGTTATGGTGCTAGTGGAGCTGTTGGCGTCGGTGGTAGTGGTGGTGGAGGTGCTGCCAACGTTGCTAGTGTTTGCGATAGTGGTGCTTCTTGGAGTGGTTCTTGTGGCCATGTCCTTTATTAAACACGTGTTAACCCTTACATCCAGCATAAGGAGTCGATTAATGGCCGTCCACTTTGATAAATCTTAGAGGAAGTACAGTGTTAAGTTTCACCATACTTCTATATACACACCCACCCAGGAGCTTATGTACATGCACACACATACAAAGATATGTATGTGTGTGTGTACCGTCTGACTTCCTCTCTCTCTCTGTCTGTGTGCCTCTCTCTCTTACACACGCACACACACACATATATATACGTATATAGAATAGGTGAGGGACGGGAGAAAACGGGAAGGAGAGTAAAGAGTACGTGTATTTTTGTCATCAGCTGCACTATAGTGCATTACATATATATGTATATGTGTATATATATATATATAATATATTTGTGTGTGTGTGTGTGTGTGTGTGTGTGTGTGTGTTTATATATGCATATATGTATATATATTATATATATATACTATACATATATATATTATATATATATATACGTATATACATGAGTATGCATGTACGTGTGTAAAGAGAAAGTAAAGATGCTTGTTAGTTATCTAGCTGAACAGATAGATAGATAGATAGATAGATAGATAGATAGATAGATAGATAGATAGATAGATAGATCAAAGTACATACAGAAGAATTTCAGGTTTTATAGGGGCTGAAATTTGAATATCTCTGATCTTGTATTGCATATATCTTTAAGCAATATTTTTCCTTTGTACTATTCCTAATCTTGTTTCTTTTTTCTCTTAGTCTGAAATCTCTCAGTATTTCAGGAAACTGTCATAGAAAGAATGCTGGAACATGTCCAAAATTTTGATTAGCTCAATAAGCCTTCGGAAGAATATTGGATCTATCTTCATAAAATTTTCTTCTGATGGAGAAAGAACGCTTCTCACCTAAGGTAGTAATTAACATTTTAACGCTCTTCATTCAATTTTCTAACTTTTAGTTTGAAGATTTTAGAACTTTTAGTCGCGAAGTATATGATCTAAGCGAGACCTATTAAAGTGGCATGTTACAAAATAATAATAATAATAATAATAATAATAATAATAATAATAATAATATAATAATAATAATAATAATATGGGAGGTTAAGCAGTTGTGGTCGATGAAAAAGGTGGTAGTAGTACCAATAATTGTCAGAGCCCTGGGAACGGAAAGCAAAAATCTCGAGAAGTACGTGGAACAAATAAAGGCTGGAATAAGGGTAGAGCACTTGCAGAAAACAGCACTGATTGGAACCGCTCGAATACTCCGGTAGGTGCTCGAAAAATAAGTGTTACCTTAGTTCACTGGTTGTGAACAGCTGACACCTTAGTACATCTCCAGCTTTAGAAGATGTGCAAAGGCAATAATAATAATAATAATAATAATAATAATAATAATAATAATAATAATAACTATTATTATTATTATTATTATTATTATAAGCCCAAATGACTTTAGTTTCTAGTAAATTTTCGTTTTGCCATGACCATTGCAAGTCCAAATAATCTCAATTGCCAATTTACACATTGAAGGTTCTTGCTTCATCCGTGGTAAGTTTACGTGGAAGGTTCAAGAGTTGGAAGTAAAAAAACTCATTACATGGACAAACAAAAGACATCGAAGCATAAATTACTCGAAGTAATGCAGAAATCCGTTCAAGGCAGTAACAATTATGATATTTGTATTAGTTACATCCATTTATATGTGATTTTCTATTGAAATCTCGTGTAGTCTTGTGAAACCTCATGTCCTGTCCTTAAAAATGGATACGAGCATCAATATTCCCAAGAGGTCCGCTTCAATAATTGTGGAGACTTTCAGAGCTTGAAACCATTGGTTGCAATGTTATTCCGTACAGTATATATATACACATAAAATGTATATCCAAACTTATGTACATTCACATATAAATACAAGCATATATATGTATGTATACATTTATACATGTACATATGTATGTACGCACATACGTACGTACGTATGTATGTATAATTGCGAATGATAGATTGCTTCAAAATTCGCGCGCAGGGAAATACTCCGAGTAGTACCGGAATGATTCATCAACTTCGACGGAATAATAATAACTCCACTACATAAACCATGTACTTTTTCCCGTCTGGTCACTCCTACTCTCTATCGGTTTCTTTCTGTCTTTGTCTCTGTCTGTATGCCTCTCTCTTTCTCTCTCTCTCCCTCTCTCTCTCTCTTGTTCTCCCCTATATTCCTCTTCTTCTTCCTACAATAAAATATTGTTTTAACATAGAGAAACACTTATTTACAAACAGATAAGCAAATATTTTACATACTCAATATAAAAGCGTGCTCTTAGTTATACGTACATGTATATGCCTTAATACTTCTGTATACATACATACATACATACATACATACATACATACATACATACATACATATATACACACATACATACATACATACATACATACATACATATACACACACTTATATATATGGAGATCATGCATTATCATTCAAATGTACCACCATATGCGCTCGTACCAAAATTCATACACACATACTTACTTTTACACGCATGCTTACATATATACAAACATACATACAAACATATATACATTCATACATCCATGCATATAATAATTCATTCATACACACACGTATCGTCAATAACACTCATACACCTTCACACATACAGAGGCACAAACTGCAAAGATGTGTCTACATATACATACACATATACATAATACACATTCGCATACATATGATTATATATATGTATATATTTATATAGATATGTGTATATATATACATACATATATATACATACATACACACACACACACACATATATATATATGTATATATACATATATATATACATATATATAATATATATATATATAAGTGTATATGTGGGTGTACATACACACACGTATATGTAAATACATATAAACACATATAAACATATATATGTACATACATATATATATATATATATATATAATTATATATATATTATATATATATATATACTATATATATATATGTATATATGTATATATGTATATATATGTATATATATATATGTATATGTATATATATGGTACTTATATGTTTTTCGCGAACAGGTGTGCTTTTGTGCTTACGTGGGTGACATTTGTCTCGAAGGTAAGTACTCAAATCTTGTAAGTGATCTTGAAGTGCTTGTAGTCGGAGCCACTCTCCTCCCGTTCCAATTTTAGAAAATCTTGATTCCTGGACATCGAGCTCTCCATATATGCGTCTTTTTCTTACACCTGCGTGCGCATGCGCACAAACACGCAAACATGTATCCACGATGAAACATGCACATATTTGTGTGTATGTGTGTGTGTGTGGTGTGTGTGTGTGGTGTACCTACGTATACAAACATTTGCCTTCGCTTTCCCTAGTGGTATCTTCATTCAATAACGTAAGAGAATGGGGATGGTCTGGCAGCTTGACTTGGTCACTTGGTAAGGGACGAAATAACAGTTGAATTCAACGAGAAATTGTGCAGTTTTGTCTTAAACTAAAAGTGGACACACGGGAAAATGTCTCATGATATATGAAAATGCGTACTGGCATCGCTGGAATCCCCACCGTCATCATCATCATCACCATCATACTCATCATCATCATCGCCTCTACCGCCACCGTTGTCGTCGTTGTCATCATTATCATTACCGTTGTCGTCGTCATCATCACCAACGTCGTCCTCGCCGTCATTGTCATCATCGTTGTCGTCGCCGTCTTCGCCGCCGGTTCCTCAGCATCGTCACCGCCGTTATCACCGTCGTCGTCATTATTATCATCACCACAGCTATCATCATCATCATCATCATCGTCATCATCATCATCGTCATTATCATCCCCGTCGTCGTCGTCATCATCATCATTGTCGTCGTCGTTACCATTGAAGTCGTACTCGATGTTAGTATCATCATCCTTATCGTTACCGTCGTCGCCGCTGTTTCGTCGTCGCCGCTGTTTCGTCGCCGTCCTCGTCATCGCGGTCATCGTCGTCCTCGTCGTCGTCATCGTCATTATTATCACCACCACTATCATCATCATCATCATCTCTGCTCATTATTGTCTCGAGTCCTAGAATTCATTAACCCATTTCCATGAAGTATAAGTAAGAAGATCACAACATTCCCCCTCTGAAAGGGGGAGTCACTCCGCCACAGGTTGACTTACTTAGAGCTCAGTGGATTGACATGTGCTAAAATGGTTTGCTCAAGAACACAATGTACCGCCTGATTCAAGAATCGAAACCGCAATCACATTGTAATTACTACGCTACAAAACAAGTATACAATGACTTGGGGAAGGAACCAATAAGTCTTATACGTAAATCTCCCTCAAATCACATCATACCAGCTGCTTTTGACTCATTATCTTCTGAGTTCAAATGCCACCGTTTTCAGTATTGCATTGATTCCTACATGGTCGATAAATAAAGTATCCTTTAAAAACTAGATTCCATACAATCGACAAGCCCTCAACCTTCAAAATTGCTGGTTTTCCACTTAAATTAGAATCCCTTATCTGCAGGTCGAGCGACGGAAGTTAAGTTCTCTTATTCGACAGTTTAAAGCAGTGGTTCTCAAACTGTTTAATATCCAGGCTAGATCCAGGACCTTGGTTTTTGTAAAGGGCCAGACGTCGGAGTACGGTAAGAAGCTTGCTTCTTAACTACAAGGTTCCAGGTTAAATCCTACTGCGTGGCGCCTTGGGCGAATGTCTTTTACCATAGCCTCGAGCCGAAGAAATCCTTGCGAGTTGATTTGGTAGACGGAAACTGAAAGAAGCCCGTCGTATATATACATATATACATATATCTATGTATGTGTGTCTTTTTGCCTGTGTTTGTCACCCAGCCCCCTATCACCGCTTGACAGTCGTTGTTGGTATGTTTAAGTCCTGGTTCGCCAAAGGAGACCAATAGAATAAGTAGGTACTAGGCTTAAAAAGAACAAGTCCTGGGGGTTCATTTCTTCGACAGAATACGTTTAAGGCGGTGATCCAGTATGACCGCAATCAAATGAATATAAGTCAATGAATGGAAATTGTTGTGTGTTTTTGCGTGCGTGTGTGTGTTTGCGCGAGTTTAATGTTCAGTTGGTCTCCTCACCCCACCGTTTGACAACTGGTGTTCGTTTGTTTTCGTCTCCATGACTTAGTGTATTGGCAAAAGAGCTACTGCAAAAAAAGTACAAAACTTCAAAAACAAACAAAAGCTTAACCAACGGGTTCAATTTCTTCAACTAAATCCTACAAGGCGGTGACCCAGCATGGCCGCAGTTTAACACCTGCAAAAAGGAAAAATAGAAAATAGTAATAAGATAATGGATGGAAGCACTCCGTCGGTTACAACGACGAGGGTTCTGGTTGATCCGAATCAACGGAACAGCCTGCTCGTGAAATTAACATGTAAGTGGCTGAGCACTCCACAGACACGTGTACCCTTAACGTAGTTCTCGGGGATATTCAGCGTGACACAGAGAGTGACAAGGCCGGCCCTTTGAAATACAGGTACAACAGAAACAGGAAGTAAGAATGAGAGAAAGTTGTGGTGAAAGAGTACAGCAGGGATCACCACCATCCCCTGCCGGAGCCTCGTGGAGCTTTTTAGGTGTTTTCGCTCAATAAACACTCACAACGCCCGGTCTGGGAATCGAAACCGCAATCCTATGACCGCGAGTCCACTGCCCTAACCACTGGGCCATTGCGCCTCCCCAATAAGATAATAGCATTTGACTGAAAGCAGGCCAATTCGGTACAAATGATCCTTTCTAATCTAGGCACAAATCCCAAAATTTTAGGGAAGACGGGGATGTCGATTAGGTCGACCCCAGTACGCAACTGCGACTTAATTTATCGACCCCGAAAGGATGAAAGGCAAAGTCGACCGCGGTGGAATTCGAACTCAGAACATAAAGACAGACGAAATACTGCTAAGCATTTCGTCCGGCGTGCTAAAGTGTCTTATTTCTTTATTGCCTACAAGGGGCTAAACATAGAAAGGACAAACAAAGGCAGGCAAACGGATTAAGTCGATCACACCGACCCCAGTGCGTAACTGGTACTTAAATTATCGATCCTAAAAGGATGAATGGCAAAGTCAACCTCAGCGGAATTCGAACTCAGAAGACAAAGACAGACGAAATATTGCTAAGCATTTCGCCCGGCGTGCTAACGTTTCTGCCAACTCGCCGTCTCTCAAATCGGTACAAATAATACAAACGCCATAGCTATTGAATGTATCAGCTAAAACGACAAATTTTTCGTCGAAATTAGGATGCAAAAATGATTTGGGAATCAAGCGATATTATTCTCAAAATAAAAAGCTAAAATTAATGAGGCATCAAAGCCTTTGTCCCCGCTTTAGTCATCGTATGTTCTTGGAGTAGAGAGTACAATAAAACGAGTCATTAACATGAAAATGTTCAATTTTTCTTTTCCGGCTTTCTTTCCTCAATTCTCGAAAGAATAACTCATTGACGATGATTCTGTTGAGACTTGAGTAAAGTATTTTTGTCATGAGATATCCCATTATAATTAGACATGATGGGTTTGAATTAACAAGAAAACGACTTTCATTACAATAATATAAAATAATAAAAGCCTTCAACTGTAGATTCATTGTAGACGCGAACATTTCCTACCAGCGTTGTTATAATTGCGTATTTTTCATTCATTTGTGTGTGTATTATATATAT
Source organism: Octopus sinensis (assembly GCF_006345805.1). Lineage (NCBI taxonomy): Eukaryota > Metazoa > Mollusca > Cephalopoda > Octopoda > Octopodidae > Octopus > Octopus sinensis. The sequence continues at coordinate 10,166 of NW_021835406.1, read as the reverse complement.
TGTGTGTGTGTGTGTGTGGTCTTTCTCACTCTTTCTCTCTGTTTCTCTATCTATCGGTCACTCCCTTTGTCCTTCCCTGCAGAGGTATGCGTGTTTATATGCGTTTGTGTATGGCGGCAAGCTGGCAGAACTGTTAGCACACCGGGCGAAATGCTTAGCGGTATTT